>NC_066619.1:16693071-16899733 GCF_025201925.1 Gopherus flavomarginatus | reverse complement strand
GTGTTTACATTATGAACATCAGGCACAAGATTCTGATCTCACCAGTGCCAATCTGGAGTGTTTCCAGTGAAGTTATTTTGGATTTCCATGGGTGTAACTGAGATCAGATTCTGGCCCCTGATCTTTACATCCTTGTATACTTGCTAAAGAGCTGGCATATTAGTGGCCTCATGACATCAAAAGAGACTGAAAAAATAGCAGTTGAGAGGGGAATTGTAATATGAGCAGAGACCCCAGAGTATCCACATGCTTAGACTTAGAGATCTAGAAGTGACTGCTAATCCGTAAGTCCGTCTCTTTATTAAATTCCCTGTACAGCCTTTTCTGGTTCACTCTGGTGACTGGAGGGCCAAAACCTCTAAATTTAAGCCTCTCTTCACAGAAAGTGTTTTTAGTCAGATTAAGACCCTGGAAGAAGTGGGATTGGTTAACATCTATTTAAATCAACTCCCCGATAAAGGCTGGAAAGAACAGCTCTCAGGAAAGAGTTGCTACCATTCCTTCTTCAGCCAAGTGCAGAGAGTTCTAACTCCTGATTTCCAGTTCTCTAAAGCAGGAGGAGTCCATTTTTTTTTTTTGGTCATGGTCCAGACTTCAGGGGAAGTTGTTATTCATGTTTTTTTTATTATAAGAAGTAAATGGATTTCAGAATCTATTCAAAAGCATCTGGCAGTCTGGTTTGGGCCCGGAGTCCACCGACGATGACCCCTGCTCTAAAGAGTCCTGCAAGAAAAATAACAAAAACTTGTTCCTGATACAGCAGGGTGGAAAGGGAAGTTTTCATGCCATCTTTATACATCAAAAACAAGCAACAATGGATACTTTTTCCTTTTGTAAATTCCCTTTAAAAAAAAAACAGCTGCTGCTTTTATATTTTATTGTTTTAACAATTTTATAACTTTCTGAAAACATCCCTGTTTCGGTGTGAAAATGCTCATATTTGGTCTATGTCCGGTGGTGAATGTCTTCCAGGCATTTTAGACCGGGAGGTGGGAATATTTAAATAATAATTACAAAAAAGCATCAAAAATAGCTGAAATCTGACATTTAGCATTTACATAGTCCCCACTGAAGACTAGGGCTATTGCTATGTTTGGAAAAGTGTTTTTTGCTTTGTTTTTTTTGTCCCCAGAAGTTCTCATTTGAAAAGTGCACAGTGAGCAGTAGAACAACATGGTTACACATGCACCTATACGCAATGAAGAGACATGCTGCCCAGTGGTGCCCTTTTCAGGAGCTGGCACTTAATCTCCATTCCTCTGAGCTTAGGTGCTCTGCAGTTCTGCACTCCGGTTTTGTCCAGGGAATTGGCAAGCTCTGGTAGCAATGCTTCTGGAGGTGTTCTCTTTTACAACTAATAAAAACAATCCCTCTAGGACCTACTTGAGTATGCAAATCAAGTGTATGCAGAAGTGCATGTGCACATACTTTAAAACTTGGCCTTCCAGCATATTATTTCTTTTATATTCGGTAGCATCTAGAGTCTGCTCCTTGTCACTTGTGCTAGACACTGTGCAAACAGACAACAAAGAGATGGTCCCTGTGTCGGAATTTACTGTCTGTCTCCAGTTCCTGTTTTCTGTAATGCCTATAATATTGCCATTAAATGTATGCTGGGAAACTTGAAGCACATGCAACACTGATGAGATAGTAATGGTGCTGGACGCCTCACTTTTTTTTTTTTTTTTTTTTTGGTTTTAAACTTGTCCTCTCTTGCGGTTGTGCATCATTAAACACTTTTATTCTCACTTTTTTTTGTAAAATATAAAAACTTGGTTAGGTTCCCTGTGCACAATTGAAGTGTATGAAAGTTTTTTTGCCACAGAGCTCAGTGAGAGCAGTTTAGGGCTCTTTAAAGAACTCTTGTTTCCATCTTTCCAAGAGCTCTTTTGTACACGGCAGCCTGTACTTTAGTTCCCGTTTTTGGTTTTCAGTAACTGGTTTTAGTATGCTGTTCTTTGCATAGAGTCATAGAAGGTTAGGGTTGGAAGAGACCTTGAGAGGTCATCTAGTCCAACCCCCTGCTCAAAGCAGGACCAACCTCAACTAAAGCATCCCAGCCAGGGCTTTGTCAACCCGGGCCTTAAAAACCTCTAAGGATGGAGATTCCACACCTCCCTAGGTAACCCATTCCATTTTATTACTGTTTTGGTGAGACTATAGAGAATTGTCATGAGGGGGCCAGAAATGCTATATCAAAAGCTTCCCCGGTACCCAAGGAGAATACATTACCAGCTTGTATCACATTAAAGATATATGCTGTGACATGAGAAACCGGCAGTGCGGGTGTTCAGCACTCAGGGGGTTAGATGCACTGTTCCTGACCTGAATTACTGCTCAGGATTTCCTTATGTCAGGAAGGTGACAGCTGTAAACAACTCAGCTGCAAGTAGCTGGTTTATGTAAAAGCAAAGAGCAGGAAACACTCTTAAGCTGTTTCTCGGCTTCATGTGTACAAAGATTAACACATTGAAAAAGCTGGTTACATGATGTCTGTATTCATCTGCATTTTTGGAGGCTGAGGGCCATTGTAGCTACTTGCTCCAGAGAAATGCTGATTATGATTGGCTCCACCAAATCATCTTTTGTTATTAGCTGCACTTGTGCGAGCACTGAAGTGAAAATCACTGAAAGGTAAAATATCCTTGCTTTAACTAGCTCATCATAAACCAGGTCTGTGCCAAGGGCACTTCCTTCCCTGCTGCAGTAGATGGTGCTGATAAAGCTGGAGCTCTCCCAAAAAATGGTTTTAATGGACTTGCATAGGTATAACTAAGGGCAGAACGTGACCAGTGATTAGTAATGAATTTCCTCTGTATCTAGGGTTGCCAACTCTGATGGAAGCTATTCTGGGAGTTTTTTTTTCCCCCAACATGATGTAATGTCATTTTCTTAAAATATCCTATTAAAATTTCCCGCATTGCTTTCAGTAGTCACTGGGACATCACTGCTGATTTGGGAGACTCCAGGCCAATTCTGGAGGGTTGGCAACCCTATCTGTATTCCATATTAAATGCTGCTGCATTACAAATGCCTTGACACACATGGAAGAGGCAGGAGGACTACCTGTGAAGCTTGTATCTGTTTGGCTTTTAGTTCTATACATGGAAAACGCTCTGGCTGAGTCCTTTATACTCCACGACATGTACAGTACTAGGCGTAGCTGCATTTCCATTCAAGCCTGGGTGCTTTCAAACCACCTGTTTTCACAAAATGAATTGTAAAACCAGTTTAACAGTCTGTCTGTGGCCACTCACCCTCTCTTGCTGCCATCTGCCAATTCCCTGAGTCCTATCTTTCAACACTCACAATTATGCCACTAGAATAACTCTGCCCTGGCCCTATATTAATGTGTCCATTGCTGCTTTGGAATCCAAAGCAGAGTTGTTTTGGGTTTTTTGCCCAAAAGCTAGGGCCAAGTGAATTTTTTACTCTTATGCAGCAACTGCATTTCACCTAGAGGCTAGCATGAGGCTGGGGAAAGAGGAAGTGATGGGATTCACACTGCAACCCAAGAATGCCATGACATAATGCTAGGCTCCCCCAGTCCGCTATCTTGGCTTGTTAGTCACTTACATCTGAACAAAATGGGTGCAAAATGCTACAGAGCTGAATGGTAATAAATGGGTTTTAAATACCATTGCAGACCATGTTTTGCCTTTCAGTGTCGGTGACCTCAGTTAGCTGCAAATGTAGCAATTTTCAGCCAAGAATGAGTTGTTTTTGTTTTTAACATAACAGAGCTAAAATGTTGGAGTGCGTAAAGAATGGAATAGAAAATAAAACAGAAAACATTATGCTAGTAAATAGCTTTCCCTCACCTGGAATACTATGTTTATCTCCACTAGCCTAGCTTTTTTCTTTTTTTCACCTTTTTTTAAAAAGGGGTGCAGAGATGGGCTATGAAAAACAGTAGGCATGGAAAAGCTTCTTAAAAGATCCAGCTAAGGCTGTCAGCGTAGAGAAGAGACAAATAAGAGGGAACATAATAGAGGTGTGGAAAATAATAAATGGGATAGAGAAGGTAAGCCAGGCACTCCTATTTATCTTATCTCATAATACAAAAGAAAGGGAACAATCAGTGAAACTGACAGGCAACACATTTAAAACTGATGAAAAGAGTTACTGTATGCAGTACAATACACAATTGCCTTGTGGCAGTGTGTTCCACAGGTGATCAGTGCAGCAGCTTAGTTGGATCCAGAAAAGTGTGGATAATATTCATAGTTAAGATAAAATTTAGAGGGACTTTAACATTTCAGCTCATAAGCTAACCGTTAAGTGCCTAAGGTTAGGAAGAACTTTCTCAATGGGCAGGTTATTCCAAGGCTGGCCAATATGGGTTTCTTGCACCTTCCTCTGCAGTACATGTTGCATCTGGCTAAATGGAATACTGATTGGAGATATACTTATCTCCTAGAGCTGGAAGGGACCTTGAAAGGTCATTGAGTCCAGCCCCCCTGCCTTCACTAGCAGGACCAAGTACTGATTTTTGCCCCAGATCCCTAAGTGGCCCCCCTCAAGGATTGAACTCGCACCCCTGGGTTTAGCAGGCCAATGCTCAAACCACTGAGCTATCCCTCCCCTGGTATGGCAACTTATATGTGGTACATATATAGACTGTGGTGCTGATTTAAAGGTGGGCATAGTGGTATAGTGCAAATAAGCAGCTCAAGTTTACAATTCTTATGTTTTTGTCCCTCCCCAATTTTTCCATGGCTTGTTTTGATGGAACAAGTCTCTATAGGCGGTATTGGCATGATAGCAAATAAGCAAAACTATGTAGATTCTCTGGGCAAAGTTACATGGTCGTGCAGTGATGAAAATTGGGTGTGTTGCTATATTCAGACTTCCTTGCTAAAATGCGATTTATGTAACTGATTTTGTTACAGTTGTTTACAGGATAGGGACACACAACTCCTCCTTAGAACGAACTCTGTCTGACAGCTATTGTAAAACAGTACAAGCTTGGGGAATCTTTGGCACGCTTGGCCAAGAGAAAAAGATATCGGGCATGTGTTTAATAAATGTATATGCCGTATCAGCTTGCAGTGTAGTTTGTATCTATCAGTCACACCCTGCAGCGAGGCATGGCCTTTTTTGTTGTTGTGTGTTAAATAAACAGGACTTGTATTCTGCAGGCTGTGTCTTTGCTTGAGCCCATAAATCCTTAGTGTGTAATGAATTGGTCCTTAGTGTGTGAATCATGAGCTTGAGGGGACTGTGTATTTATTATTACTTTGCAGATTTCTTTCTATTGACACAATTCTTCATCTCAATTACAGCTTTAACAATATTTCTGTTGGGATTACATTGGAGGCACTGATCCGAACACTATGACAGACTACTTCAGTAGGAGACTTCCCTTTACTTCCACTGTTTGCTCTTGGTTCAGTTAGTCTGAGCTGATCTTACATCCATGATCCACAGAGCTTAGGGAGTGGAGGGGTAAGACCCAGACATATTGCTATAAAAATCCAATGGGGTGAGGTGTCTTGAGACCCTGCCTTTTAAATTAATGGTTGACAGGCACTCTGGATTCAACTTTTCTCTGCCCCGGTGACTTCCGAGGAGAACCAGGAGGCTTTGTATATGAGGAAGAAAACCTACTTAAAGGGACAGACAGGTCCAGCAAAATAATAACAAAAAAGGGAGGGTATAGAAGGTATAGAGTTCTTTACTGTCTTGCTGGCCAGTGGCCAATACTCATTAATACTGAGGCACGCCACTGTGAGTAAACTGACAAGGGAGTCCTTGCCCAAAGGAGCATGGACACAGATCTTCAAAGATCTTCAGGCTCCTAACTCCCATTGAAATCAGTGGGACGTAGGTGCTTAAATACCTTTTGAGGATCTGGGCTTTTCTCTGTGAAGGATCTGCCTTGCAGGATGCTTAGTACTCTGACCATGATTCAGCAAAGCACTTAAGCATATGTATAACTTAGAATAGGTGAGTAGCCCCATTGAAATCATGGGACAACTGATGTGCTTATGTGCTTTGCTGGACCAGGGTCAGAGTGCTCAGTTCCAAGTCATGTAGGCAGAAGTAAGTAGAGGACAAACACACAGAGATATGTATCAGAGGGGTAGCCGTGTTAGTCTGGATCTGTAAAAAGCGACAAAGACTCCTGTGGCACTTTATAGACTAACAGAAGTATTGGAGCATGGTGAAGATCTTGTAGGTGTTGGTCTCTGTCTGAGGGGTTGTACCTCAGCGCTTGGCTGTAGACGATGGATCATGTGGTGTCCGGAATGGAAGCTGGAGGCATGAAGGTAGGCATAGCGGTTGGTGGGTTTTCAGTATAAGGTAGTGTTAACGTGACCATCACTTATTTGTACCGTAGTGTCTAGGAAGTGGACCTCCCATGTAGGTTGGTCCAGGCTGAGGTTGATGGTGGGGTGGAAGCTATTGAAATTGTGGTGGAATTCTTCCAGAGTCTCCTTCCCATGGGTCCAGATGATGATGATGTCATCAGTGTAGCATAGGTAGAGAAGGGGCGGGAATGGACGAGAGATGAGGAAGCGTTGTTCCAGGTTGGCCATCAAAATGTTGTCATATTGTGGGGCTATGCAGGAGCCCATAGCGGTGCCACTGGTCTGGAGGTATATATTGTCACCAAATTTGAAATAATTGTATATGAAGATAAAGTCATGGAGCTCAGCAACCAGTTGTGCTTTGGCATCATCGGGGATACCGTTCCTGACAGCTTGTATTCCATCTGTGTGTGGAATGTTTTTGTGTAGAGAGCCTCCACATCCATGGTGGCTAGGACGGTGTTTTCTGGAAGATCACCAATGCATTGTAGTTTTCTCAGGAAATCAGTGGTGTCACGGAGATAGCTGGGAGTGCTGGTGGCATAGGGTCTGAGTAGAGAGTCCACATATCCAGACCGTCCTTCAGTGAGAGTGCCAATTCTAGAGATGATGGGGCATCCAGGATTTCCAGGCTTGTGGATCTTGGGTAGTAGATAGAACAACCTCAGTCAGGGCTCTAAGGGTATGTTGATTTGTTCCTGAGTAGATGGTGCAGTTTATTAGTATATTCCTAAGTGGGATCTGAGGAAAGTGGCCTGTAGAATTTGGTATTGGACAGTTTTCTGTCAGACTCCTTTTTCAGGAATGGCAGTATACAAAAACCTGTAGGAGAACACCTTCAACCTCCCTGGACACACAATAGCAGATTTAAAGGTAACCATCCTGCAGCAAAAAAAATTTCAGGACCAGACTTCAAAGAGAAACTGCTGAACTTCAGTTCATTTTCAGATTTGACACCATCAGCTCAGGATTAAACAAGACTGTGAATGGCTAGCCAACAACAAAAAAAAGTTTCTCCTCCCTTGGTGTTCTAGAAGAGGGCCTCATCCTCCCTGATTGAGCTAACCTCGTTATCTCTAGACTGCTTCTTGCCTGCATATTTATACCTGCCTCTGGAAATCTCCACTACATGTGTCTGACGAAGTGGGTATTCACCCACAAAAGCTTATGCTTTAATACGTCTGTTAGTCTATAAGGTGTGACAGGACTCTTTGACACGGAGATATGTGGTTCTTCGTGGAATGAATGGGTCTGGAGATGATGGGGGAGAGTGAGGTTGGGAGCTTCTTGAAGAGATGAGCTTGATGTACTTGGAATGACCTCCATACTCACATACAAGGGTGAGCATGAAGGAAGGTACAGGGTGGGAGAGCGGGTGAAGGAGGTAAAGGTTCAGTCAGAGGAGAACTTTAGGCAGGTGAGAGTGTGTGTAGATTGAAATACAGGCCGGGTTGTAATGCAGAGAGCTTTGAAAAAGAGCAGAAGCTTAAACTTCATGAAGAAATGCTGCCGATAATAATGGAGTAACAGTATAAGCCTGAACTTCCTTCCTTAGCCACATGAACTTGTAGTTACTACTGACATCAAGGCAGAAATGAATTTAAAAGGGTTACATCCTCGTGTTTTTTAAATCACTATAGCTTAGTGCAGGACAAAGCATGGTGGACTTAGCCTCACTTGCACACTACTCTAGTGATGTTATTAGGAGAGTCTGCAGGGTTTACAGATGAGAACAAAACACTAATTGTACTTCAGTGCGGAGTTGTAACAGTTATCTTGGAAGAAGGATATCACAGCAATCAGCAGGAGATGACTCTTCAGTACAAAGACAGACTTTGAACCTCTGGCATTAAATTAGCGTTTGCAGTACATGTTGAGTTTTGCACCAGCTACCCTAACTGTTTACTTACATGCTCCATCTGCTCTTTGATCCTTTCAGGGAATATAAGTGCTTCTTGGGGACTAGAAGGGAATATTAGCAGATGGTGGGACTTCAGGGTCAGAAAAAACGGAGTGTGCTTTCCTGTTTCACGTGGTCTGTGTTGCTGGGGTGTGTCTGAAGAGTTTTGAAACCCTTCGATGGAATGGGATTCCCTGGTCCAGTAGTGAGAATAATCCATTGTTTGTTTGCCTCAGTTCTGGAGCCTGATCAGAATTGCTGCAAGGGACTTCTTCTCTGTAGGATTTTTCTTTTTTAATGTAGACAGTTACCGTCTTTTGTTCACTTACAATGAAATAAAACATTTTTAGAAATGGCTTCTGTACTGGGGATCGTATGTGAACTGGAGGGGATTCCCTATGAACACAGCTCCCACTCCAGGGCTGTTGGGGTACATCTCCACTATGATTAAAAAGCCTGCGACACTGAGTCTCAGAGCCTGAGTTGGCTGATTTGGGCTGTGGGGTATAAAATTGCACTGTAAACGTTTGGGCTCAGGCTGGATCCCGGGCTCTGACATCTTCCCTCTCGTGCGGAGTCTCAGAGCCTGGGCTCCAGCCCGAAGACCTGTGCTTGCAATTTTAGAGTCCTGTGCACATGTTTCAGCTGACCCTGGCCAGCCGTGGCCATGCCAGAGGTCTCTTACTGTAGTGAAGACATACCCTTAGAGACTAGGGCAAAAAAGGAAGTGACCTCTGAGGAGATGCAGAACCCAGTTCAGCAACCTAAAGCCTGCCTGCTCGTTTAGAAAACTCGTAGCTTATCTGTAGTAAAGGATTTGCCTTTATTATTATAAAAGGTATAGTTTATTGTAATAGAGCTAACACAGGTCAGCTATCCTGCTGTAAAATCCTAATGGAGACAAGTACAGTAGTCTTTGCTGCGAGGTAAACTAGGTGAAATCAACCAGCTGGGAGACACAATGTTGACCTCATCTAGTAACCTCACAGTAAAAATTATAGGTGCCTCTTCTCCACTAGGATTTTACAGCATGATGACTATTGCACATCAATAATCTCCAAAGACATATATTTTTTTGCTGTGGTAATTGGACTTGATCTATACCTTGTTGACTGGAATTCCATGTCTTTTCCAGTCTGTCTTTACTAGAGGGGCTGCTGATGAGTAATTTCTGCCGTAACTTTTTTCCCCCAGTTTGAACACTTTTTGTTTAACTTGCTTGTGTTCCCTCTAATTTTCCCCATGCATCTGCAGAATGAGTTTTGTTATGTACACCAATATGAAGGTGATGTGTGTAGAAGGGGGCTCAGGGTTGAGGCAGAGGATTGGGGTGCGGGGCAGGGAGTGAGGCCTGGGAGTGTGGGCTTTGGGGTGGAGCCAAAGATGAGAGGTTTGGGGTGCAGGAATGCTGCTGAAGACCTGGACCGCAGCTGGGACAGGGCTTGCGGGGCTCCTACGGGGCCTGGGGCAAATTGCGCCACTTGCCCACCCCCTCCTCCCCCCGGGTGGCCCTGTGGGTAACTGCATTCTACTTTTTGCAGGAGGAATGTGAGCATCAAGTAGATAAAGGCTCCTTGGCTGCTGGTTGCATAGTGTTGCTTGGCGCTGGTGAATAACTGTCACGTTCCACCCTGAAGTTGGCCGTGCTTCACTGTGGATGGAGTGACACACACATTCCTTATGTCACACAGGAGCATGAAGCTCAGTTAATGTTTGTAAAGTGTTCTGAGATCTTCGGAAAAGACACTGTGGGGAAGGGCCAAGTGTTCTAGCATTGTTGCTCTTGGGTGTCCAAAAGGAATGCACCTCAAATCCCTAGCACTGCAGGATTCTCCTTCATAAGATATGTGCTGTGGTCTGGATGTTGGCTGAGGCACTATAATGTTTATAAAAAGTCTTGGGAAATTCCTCCCTTTTTATATATCTCCTCTCTTTTCCCCTGCATTGCCCTGGTGTCTTTCCCTTAGCTTCTTAGCTAAGTGGCAAACAATCTGACCCTTGTTTGTCAGGCCAGACTTACTGGTCTTAACATTAACATGATCCCTTCCTGTTCCTATCTATCATTTGCCTTAAGTAGGCACCAGTCCTGCTTTTCATACTCCTTTTATAAAAGATAATTAAAAGAAAAACTCAACTGCTAGAAATACCCTGAAACTTCAGTTCACTTCTCTTCTCTCTCTCTCTCTCTTTTAATTTAGGTTGTGGTGGATGATTGTTGTGTTACAATAGGTCATCAAAGAGTCATAATTAGGAAAGACTGAAAGTAACTCAAGTGAGGAAACATTGAACTCCCATTAGGCTGATTGGTCCCATCCTTTAGTACTGTCTAGTCAACAAAATGCTTTCCTTAACTCTAGTACAAAGGTGGGAAGATAGCATGTCTTTAGGGTAGGGTGACCAGATGTCCCGATTTTATAGGGACAGTCCCAATTTTAGGGTCTTTTTCTTATATAGGCTCCTATTACCCTCCCCCCCCACCCCCATCCCGATTTTTCACACTCGCTGTCTGGTCATCCTACTTTAGGGGAGATGAGGCATTTAAAAATAAAAGTAAGCTAATCACTGGGAGAGTAACATTTTGCTAAAAACAATCTCATGAAACTGAGATGTTGATGTGCAAGCTTGCTGGAAACGATACGAATTTTATATGAATCCCTCTCTGTTGCTTATCAAAATGTTGCATGAATCTGTTCCAGTGAGTGGCATTTTTAGAAAGAGAGATTGGCAATATATTTAAAGACCTCTTTTTAAAAACCACAGGCTGTATTGTTTGGAGTGTCTGGTCTTACTGTGCAGATGGGGACTAACCCCCTTCAGGCAAGGAAAGCTCTTTTAAAACCAAAACCAAGCAACCAAAACCAGTTCCTGCTATCCCACTAAGGCAAAACCTGATCTTTTACTGATGTTTATCTTTGCTCTGCGACTTAACAATAAGATCAAATTTTCCAGTCAATGCAGGCCACAGACTTACAAACTGGTGTTTTATTAGTAGTTCTGCATTTATATGTGCAGCCCTAATAGGGTTCTAGTCACTTCACAAGGCAAATAGAAAAACACTGGGTGAAATCCTGGCACTTTGCCACTGACTTGTGTGGGGCCAGGATTTCATCCATGGTCCTTGCCCCAAGGAGCTTACAGTTGACATTCTAGACATGATCCAATGTGACAAACAATAGGGAGGGTTGGATTTAGAAATGACAGGTGTGACTGCAGTCCTTTTGCATGATTACTCTCGAGTTAGGTATGTGGACTTCCTGGTGTAGTGTTAAGTATATGTGATATCATGCAATGCCCAGCATAAACAGGGCGAATAAGGAGGTCACAAATGTTGTAAACATCCCTGATAAATCAAGTATGTGGAGAAAGCTGGCTATAAGATCTTCTGGGGGTTACAGAAATGTTTTTAATGACCAGCGCTGTGGGTGATGAGATTCTAGCAAAATGGAGCTCTGAGTAGTGCTATTTGGGGGTCAGAATAGGGTCTGGGATTCGGGGCTAATGTAATGTGGTTTTGAAACCTTGATGGGTTTACTTGTTTGTTCACTCAGTGTTTTCTGATATGATCTATTTAAACTATGTCTAGGTGTTGTCTGGTGTCTTTCCATTCTCACTGTGAGAGAACAAAGGCCAATTACTGTCTAAGAACTGTGACTGTTTAGATGGCCTCTCCTCCTAGTAAATCCCTTGGTTTCCTTAGGTATGATGTTTGCAAGCCTGAATCAAAAATGTTTCTCTCTTTCGTCACCATGTTAAAGTTATTGTATTTCTTTAATAAACACTTATGCTGCACTAGCTGAACATCGGGCCAGACTGTTTTCAAAACCTAGCTAGAAATCCATCTGGGTAGCGGTAGATCTGCGAGGAGGCTGGGGTCCTTTGAGATTTGCTGTGATGATGATTTACTGTGCTACCATTGATCCTATCGTCACAGAAGGATTTGGAGAGCATGGCAGGCAGGGTCAGGGTCAGGGTGAGATTTTATTATCGTTCTTGTCCATTATAAAAGCCTTGTATGGCTCTAGTCAGGACTCCTAGGTTGTCTTCTGTACTCTGCTACTGAGTTACTATATGACCTTGGGCAAGTCATTCCATCTCTCCATACTTAAATTTGCCTATCTACAGTATAAATTATGTAGAGCTTGTATTGCAGTTGAGAAGCCCCAAACAGAACAGGGGCTCTTTTGTGCCATGTGCTGTGTGTGTATATGTGTATATACGCATGCACACACACGCACACAGCTTCTGACCCAAACACCTTACAGTCTAAGTGTGTGACAAGAGACAACTGGTGCATATGTCATTCTGACAGGGGAGTGCAAAGTAACAGTGTAATGATGAAAGTCTATTTAGAAATACATAGACCTCATACCTCTCTTATGCGAGTGTTTACTGTTTGTAAAATACTGAGATCCTCTGAGCCATCCCTGTAGATCTTTTTGTTTTTAAAGATTGCCTAGGTGCGGTGGTGTGTGTGTGTGTGTGTGTGTGTGTGTGTGTGTGGCTAACAGGAGGAAACTGAGTAGCATGCCATGATCCTCTGGCATAATGTGATTGTAAGCAGTTAATGCAGGATACTTGATGTACAGTAAATATATATAGGTCCAGCTCAAGCTAAAGCAAGAGGCTGCTCGGATTCTAGGAGTTTTGTTCGTAATCTTTTTTTAACTTGGACACATCAGTGAAAATATCACATTTCAAGGCATGGGAAACAAACAAGTGTGTACAAGTGACACTGGAGAATCTAAGGGGCACTCATCTGTCGCACCTCACAATCTTTATCCTCCCAACACCCTGGGAGGTAGGGCAGTGCTTTCATCCCCATTTTACAGATCGAGACCTGGGGCACGAAGAGACTAAGTGACTTGCCCAAGGTCACATCGGAGACCCCAGTTCAATTCCCTGTTCAGCCTATGTCTTCCTATGTCCCTGGCTAGCATCTTGACTACTGGACCATCCTTCCTCTCTTACAGTGATACTCTTGTGCTTCTGTACGGTCCTAACAGAACACTTTGCAGAGCAGGTGAGGTCTGATAGCGCAAAGTGCCTGGGTCAATGAGATTAAAAACCTGCCCCCCTCTCTCTCTCCCTCAAAAATAGTGCTAGGAAAATGCACAGTGACATCACCTCTGTTATTCTGTGTGGTGCATCCCTTTCTACTCTCCTTCATTTGTTTCTTTCCGCTATTGGCATTGTAAGCAGGCACCGATTTGTGTAGGTGATTTGTGCAGTGCCAGGCGTGCTCGGGATACAGAATAAATCACCCCACTTCTGAAATTTATTCTAAGCTAAGCTAGTGCATCGGCCAGGGTGTTTAGCAGTGAAGTTAAAATAAAACCTCCCCGTACTGTGGACTAAGGGAGTCTGTCTTCAATTTAAGAACAGCCAGGCTAGTTACAAGTGTGACAGAGTCCAAGTTATTTTACGGATTGCTTGTGACTGGTGACAATTTACTCAGTGATTTGCCTCTTATGGCTGTCGTGGTTCCCTAGCTGCCTGGCAGATGCCACTGTGTAGTGAGTGAATCAGGGAGTCTTGCACTTTCTTTAGTGACTAAGTTCAGAGGCATAACTGCAGACTGCTTTTCTGCCCTCCCTGGGTACTTGCCACAGGAGGGTATTGTTGTTATGGACCACTGCAGCCTATTTCCGCTTTTCCGTATTTAAAACAATAAAATGCTGTTTATATGTGTAGGAAAATTCCTTTTGGAATGGAAAACACACTAACAACAACAAAATCAAAACCAAAATCACTGGGAATCCCAGAAATACTGGAGGTTGGCAATCTGGTTTAATCTCCAGATCTGCATTTGGACAGCCAGAACTTTCTTTCCACTCACTTTTTCTATCTGGGCTAAATACTTTTTTTCACATCAGAGAAGAGATTAAGGGCATAACCTGTTCCTTTCTCTGCATATTGGCAAGATTTAATGCTTACACTTCGCATGTTCTGAGCTATGCTAACTCTGAAGAGCACAGCAAGCCAACCATCTGTTTCATAAGCTGTGCTGGCCCTTCTTTGTGGGGAAGTTGGGACTCGGGAGTCAGGATTCCTGCGCTAGGATTTTAGAAATTGGATGCCTAAATCTGTGTGCCTAAAATCTGTGTTTAACCTAAATAAATAGCTTGATAGTTTCCCCAGAAGTGATGAGGACCTGCAGCTCCCTCTAATTTCAGTGGGATTGGTTAGTGCTCAGCCACTCTGGGAAAGTCAGATCTTGTGTGCCTCCAGCTGAGCATCCAAATTTGCACAGTCTTGAGAACATCTAGTCAAAGTTCTGCAGACCAGATTCACACCTCTGTGGCATGGAAAAGATCAGAGGAACTCCAGCAATGGGGAAACATAGTATAAAGGTCAAAGAAGCAGATACATTTCAGGCCTCTCTCTCCCTGAGGCTGCTGAAGCCTCCTTGTGCTAACACCACATGGGGCTTCGTGGGTTTTGGGAGAAGCTGGGTCTGTCCTGCTGTGAGGAAAGCTGTGCCAGAATTAATGCTGCTCAGAACCTGCACAGAGGGAGCTAGTGTGGATGTTCAGTGAGGGGAGCCTATGACTGCTCAGCTCGTAAGGAAGCCACAGAGTTGCTGCAGGAGGACCAGGTTTGTGGGTGGTCAGTGAAGAGGAGCCGGCTGGCTACATGTCTCCCCCTTGAACTGGCAGGATTGGAACCTAATATCCTCCCTGCTCTTCATGCTGTGATTAGTAAAACCATGCACTTTTTTGAAACACTTGGAGTAGAAGAAGGTGATCAGGAACAGTCAACATGGATTCACAAAGGGCAAGTCATGCCTGACCAACCTGATTGCCTTCTATGATGAGATAACTGGTTCGTGGATCTGGGGGAAGTGGTAGACGTGCTATGTCTTGACTTTAGCAAAGCTTTTGATATGGTCTTCCACAGTATTCTTGCCAGCAAGTTAAAGTAGTATGGATTGGATGAATGATGGATAGAAAGCTGGCTAGATCATCGGGCTTAATGGCTTGATGTCTAGTTGGCAGCTGATATCAAGCGGAGTGCCACAGGGGTCAGGCTTGGGTCTGGTTTTGTTCAATATCTTCATTAATGATCTGGTTGATGGGCTGGATTTCACCCTCAGCAAGTTCGTGAATGACAGTAAGTTGTGGGATAGGGATAGGATCCAGAGTGACTTAGACAAATTGGAGGATTGAGCCAAAAGAAATCTGATGAGGTTCAACAAGGACAAGTGCACTGCTACAGTCTGGGGACCGACTGGCTAAGCAGCAGTTCTGCAGAAAAGGACCTGGGGATTACAGTGGATGAGAAGCTGGAGTCAACAGTATACCCTTGTTGCCAAGAAGGCTAACGGCATTTTGGGCTGTATAAGTAGGAGCACTGCCAGCAAATCGAGGGACGTGATCATTCCCCTCTATTTGGCATTGGTGAGGCTGCATCTGGAGTACTGTGTGCAGTTTTGGGGCCCCCACTATAGAAGGGATGTGGACAAATTGGAGAGAGTCCAGCAAAGGGCAATGAAAATGATTAGGGGGCTGGGGCACATGACTTATGAGGAGAGGCTGAGGGAACTGGGCTTATTTAGTCTGCAGAAGAGAAGAGTGAAGGGGGATTTGATAGCAGCCTTCAACTACCTGCAATGGGGTTCCAAAGAGGGTGGCGCTTGGCTGTTCTCAGTGGTGGCAGATGACAGAACAAGGAGTAATGGTCTCAAGTTGCAGTGGGGGAGGTCTAGTTTGGATATTAGGAAAAAAAACTATTTCACTAGGAGGGTGAAGAAGCACTAGAATGGGTTACCTAGGGAGGTGGTAGAATCTCCATCTTTTAGAGGTTTTTAAGGCCCGGCTTGGTGAAGCCCTGGCTGGGATGATTTAATTGGTGTTGGTCCTGCTTTGAGCAAGGGGTTGTACTAGATGACCTTCTGAGGTCTCTTCCAACCCTAATCTATGATTCATGTTCCCTGTCACCTCCCATGGCTGCAAATGCATCTCACCTTTCACCTGCCCCACTCCACACACTAGGGATAATTTGACAGGAATTCTGAGTGGTATTTTTACCTGTACTTCCATGCCTCCCCCAGCCCCTCTGGCAGTCTTTCCCTCCCATAGGAAAAGGATTAACTTAGCCCCCCTCCATACCTCACTTTACCAATGTGTAAAATTAGTAAATACCTGCCTGCAGTCCTTCTCCTGGTTGGGGTGAGACATCATTAATTCCTGCTAGTGAAGCACCTTGCATTTTCATACAGTGCCAACAATCTCTGAGTGCTGCTGCCATAGAAATAATCTTTTCCTAGCTGTTTTTTTTTCCTTTCCCAGTGGAGTTCGTTTGTTGTTGCAGTGGTGGCTGAGTGGTGCTCTTGTACAGTATTTATCATAACAGAAGCTCTTCCTTTGATCTCTTCACCTTTCAAGGCAGCATATGGGACAACACTTACTTTGTGGCTAACACCCTCTTTTTAAATGGTAGCCCTGTTGCAGCACTGGGCCTGACCTGTATTTTAAGACTGCTGTCTAGATGCACACAAGGCAAACTCACTGGTTTTTGAGGGAACTGTGCAAAATGTAACAACTCTGCTTAAGAAGGACTTGGGAAATATAAACACTGAGCAAACTGCCATTTCAGCTTTTATTAAACACGCTGTTTGATCTAAAGGAACAGCTTTCTAAAAGATTATGGAACGTGATGTGAACAACATGGTATCTGAGTTAAGGATATGAGACTGGGAGCCTAGACTCAACAGTTATTCTTGGCTTATATAATGATCTGCTGGTTGACATTGGGCAAGACAATCTGCCTCACCTTCCCCATCTATGAAGTAGGGATAGTACTACTTTGCCTCGTGCGATTGTTCTGCGGGTTAATGAATTCTTGTTTAAGTGCTTGGAGAGCCTCAGGTCAAAGGTGCTATGTAAGTGCAAACTGTTCTTAGTTATAGCTGAGAGGCCCCTGGTACATCGCTTGTTGTTGTAGTTTCAGTTGATTGTCTTAAAAATTTGCCGTGGGCTTCAGAAGCAATAAAAGGTGCGTGGGGCTAATGTTACTATTGTTTGTACAGACATAGCAAAAAGATTGTCCCTGCCCCAGAGACGTTACAATATAAATAATGACGGGGCTTGAGACTTTTAAAGTCATTCTGGGACTTAATCACACAAATTCCATTAAAACCAATGGAAGGTGTATGTCTAAATCCCTAATACTGCTTGGAAAAATCTCAATAATTCTTATCAGTTAGGGGTGGGTGGGAAATAAACCCAAATATTAGCTATAGCCCCACTACAGAGTTTTGGTCTTTGAGATTGTCATTAGATACAGGATTCATGAAACTTGCCTTCTGGGGCTTTGTAAGAGAAGGATGAAGTGAATAACCCTATATACTTACTGCTTTTCTCTCTTTCGGGGCTTGGCATAGAAAAGTAAAGCAGGCTTTCATTTTTCTTCCGCAAGAGCTTTCTTCTCATCTCACTGCACAGGGATTTAAAAGCTTAAACTCCAGCAATGTTGTGATGAGAACAGAACATTTCAATTTCCTGAGAGCCACTCTAAGGAAACTTGTCTTTTTGAACTATAATATGAAAATCTGCATTTCAAGTGGGATCATTTATAAGCAGAAGCACTCTCTGTACACGCCCAGTAGAGAAAGCTAGCTATCCCCAGTCTGTGCATCCTGCAGGTTCAATCCAATTTAATATTGAGCCCCTTCTGAATTCAGGCGAGGTTTGGAGAGCAGGACTGGAGTTGAGTCAAAGCTATTTCTCACTGCTAAAAAAAAATTCAGGGCAGGAGCAGGATGGAGTGGGAGAGAATCACTTCTCCCTCACAAACGTGGTATTTTTTTTTCCCTTTGAGCTGTGTTTACCAGTTCAGTATTTTGTTTGTAGAATAATTCTGCTGTGATTCATGGATCACAGTCGGGAATAGGCAGTAAACAGGCCAGGAACAGCCTTCATCCTGCTTTTCCCATCTTGTGAAATGTCAAATCGCTGCCTCCTGTTGCCCTGACAAATGGTGAGATGAGTGCAGGAGCCCACCAGGTGGGAAGTGATTTCCTCCCTACAACCTTCCCCAGTCAGGCCCCCTTTGTCAGGTCTGTTTCATTGGCTGGCTCATCTTGGTGCTGTGGCAGCTGCTAGTGTAGTTAACTGATGGGGTGGCCTTTTACAAAAAGTCCATTTTGTTGGCTTCCTCAGCTCCCTGTGGGAAACCTAGAAACCTTATATTATTCCTCCGTAACCAGTCCTCTATACTGCTGATGTTACCAGACCAATCTTCTCTCCACCTCCATCTCCTTCAGTTCAGTGGCATCTGATTAAAAACAAAACCTACCTACTTAACCAGTATTAAGCCCCTCAGAGGAGAGTGTCTCTCTTTCCTATGTCTGAACAGTACCCAGTCCAATGCAGCAATATCCCGATTGTGGTGCTACTATGTTATTTACTACAGTTAGGGGTTAATGGTGGTGTTCTGGAGATGATGGGATATTCCTATGTGAGCACAACCTTCCTATGATATGGTTTAGGGCCTACTGGACTGGAAATGGGTATATTTCTATTGGGGTCCTATGGGGTTGGTTCTTGGCCCAACACTTTTGTTTTCTTCCAGACCATTGACAAAACATTTTTACAATCTTGAATTAAATAGTTTGCAGATGACAAAGGTTGGAGTGGTAAATAAAGATGACAGGTCACTGGTAGAGCAATTTAGATCACTTGGGAATCTGGGCACAAACAAACCACTTGAGTTTTAATATATCAAGTGCAAGGTGATGCATCCAGGAACAAATCATGTCAATCCCACATACAGGATGGGAGACTGTATCCTGGAAAACAGAGACTGAACAATACTTAAGGATGGTGGTAGTTAAACCTCTGAACATGAACTCCCAGTGCCATGCGTGGCTAAGAGGGCTAATGCAATCTTTGGATGTATGAAGTATGTCAGATAGGAGCAGAGATGTTAAATACCTCTGCACACATCATTGGTGAGCCTATGAGTGGAATACAGCATCCAGGTCGGGTGTCAACACTTCAGAAAAGAGAATACTGAAAAATTGGAGCAGTTGGAAGAAGAGCTAAAAGAATTTCACAACTTGAAAAAACTTGTTTTTCAATGAGAAACTTAAAAGATCTTGTCAAAGAGAAAGTTCTAATGGGCTTGAGCATGGCGTGTAAGCACCCACGCAGGGAGAAGAAATCTGATGGTAGAGGGCTCTTCCATCTGGCTGAAAGATGAAGGTGGACAAACTGGAAATAAGGTGCCATCTTTTAAGAGTGAGGGTCAGTAACCTTTGAAAAATCTTACCGAGATGTGGATTCTCCCTTCATTTTAAAATTTTAAATCAAGACTGGTTGTCTTTCTAAAAGAGAGAGCCTAGCTCAACCTCAAGTCATTGGGTTTCATGCAGAAATTACTGGGTGAAGTGTTCTGTGGCCAGTGGTCAGGGGTGGCTCTAAACATTTCGCTGCCCCATGCCACGGGGTGCGCTCTGCCAGTTGCTGGGAGGGTGGCTGGCCTGCGGGAGATCCACTGGAGCCGTCTGCTGCCCTCCTGGCGACCAGCAGAGCGCCCCCCACGGCATGCCACCCCAAGCACGCGCTTGGGGTGCTGGGGCCTGGAGCCGCCCCTGCCAGTGGTGCGCAGAAAATAGACTCAACATGCAGTGATAGCTTCTGGTTTAAACTGTATGTGAGGGAGCAGAATTGGGGCCTTAGGGTGTGAATAGTGCAAGGACAAAAGAGCAATTTACAAAATTGGCGTCATTTTCATAATGAGTAACTGGTAACGTAAAATGGAATAAATACTATTGAAGGTTGTTTCTTGAGCTGCTACATTCGCAGACAGTCACTTCCTATTAACTGGTGTTATGGAAGTGGTTAGAAGCCCCAATCTAGATCAAGGCCCTATTGTGCTGGGTCCTCTATAAACAAACAAACTCTGTCTCTAATATCAGCGACAACCAGCCAGTTGTTACTTTGTTTAAAAAAAGAAAAATTGCAATCTGCAGTTTCTCTCCAGTTTACGTTCTGTGTGCGTTTCCCCAACAATATTAGAGACAAATTACAGATTTCCCCCTTCTGAAGGCAAAGACTTGAGATGCAAATGTTCAAAGGGTAGATGTTAATAGGATTCATGAAAAGCCCTGGCTTTATGCTGGTGATGTGCTGCTGGTCCTTTCTAGCCCAGATGCCTCTGTTCTGACACTTCATGGCATTGTGAGAGATTTTATTTTCTGGCATCTCCTCCTCCTGAATCAAATGGGAGGGACTAGAAGAAATACCTAGTAATTTCATTTTTGTCTGCAAGCTTTACCTCGCCAGCTGAACTTTCTCTTGGCACAAAGAGATGATGAAATATTTAGGAATAGGGTTAACTGCTGATATGCAGGAAATAATAGAATTTGGCCCAGTGTAGGCAGATGGAAACTGCACCATCTCCTGATACGGTGGGAGGATTAGTACAATAAAAATGAACGTTGTGCCCTATTTGCTCAGCATGAACTGTTGAACTGTTTGTAAGATTTCTGGAGCATATCTGTGAAAAATGAAAACATGTTTATAACTGTTAATTATCTTACAAAGTGAAGTCGGCTACTTTATGTTCTTCCAGTCTGTCGTCTTCCCATTTCCCTGAGAGAGTCTCTCTCTCTCTCACCTTCCCAGCAGGCTACATTCTGTGTGTTTGTTTCCCAGCCTGGATAAAGGTAGCCTCCATATCACATTCATTCACTGGTCTCTGCTGTGACTGCCAATTTATGCTAACTATGGGGGTAGGCTTTGAATATGGAATACCTGCCTAATAGAATGGGGATTCACTTCAGTTTCCCCAATGCATTTAATGTAGTCTGTTGAACAGCTGTTGGATGGGAACAATTTACAGTCACCCTGAACCAAAGGCTGGATATGGACAAGTGCTGTAGCAGTGAAAGTTTCTGTATTTTGTTACCAGACTCTTAAACCATCCTGTGGGGAACACTAAATCTTCTATGTGAAATCATCTGTCTCAGGTTGGGTTGTAGGAACGTGAGATGTTGTTTTTATTTTTCTGAACTGGGGGAAAAAAGATGCATTTTCTCTCTCTTTCTCTTACATACACACACGGCTCAGCTGAGAGGTGGGAAGCTTGAAGTCCTCTCTTCTTCTTACACTCTTAATTGTTATAAAGAGAACCACTTTGAGTCATGTGGGCAGAAGTACTTCCTGTGTCAGTGATCTGTACAATGAGCATACCTGTGCACTGTGATTTCTTTTGCTGACGTTGTGTTACCAACTAAGCCAACCCCATCTCTGAGAAGAAAATAATACAGGCTCATTGCTGTAGTACTAAGCCAGATAATTCATTTAAGATGTTGCCAGAGAATGGGGTTTTACAATTTGGCCTGTAAGCAGTGTAATTTTAGAGAGGAGCGACCCTTGGAGATTTGCTAAGTCCCACGATGTGATGGTTTCTCTTAATTCAAGCCGAATGGCACCGAGATCAAGATGCAGCGTTGCATGTGGGGATGTCTACTTTGTTTATGCTGCCCCTCTCATCATTAAAGGTTAGGATAATTCCAACATGCTTTGTTCAGTGCGAATTAGATGAGGCCTTCAGACTTGAGCAAAAGCTGTATGTCTCTTATATGAATACTTGACATTATTATCTATTTTATGACTTAGCCAGATGCTCACTGTCGTCTGTGGGCATAGTTCCTTTGAGTTATGCCAGCTGAGGAACTGGCCCATTATTTTTAAATTTAACACGGAGTCACAGATATAGGTAATGCTAGTCATTTAATGCATATAGCATTAACTAACTTCTCAAGTGACCTCCCGCTCTATTATCAGATTAGGTGTAACCGATGAACTAAGTTGGAATAATTGAGACATGTAAACGCCAGTGATTTTATTTTGACCTCTCTCCCTCCCTCCCTATCTCTGTGCCAAAAGAATAGACTCTAAATTACACAGCTGATGTTAATATGGATTTCTTAACTTTCTAGATTGTAATTAGATACTTTCATTTTAAAATACCTTCTCATAATTCTGTGAATTCGAGCGACAAGGTGGGTGAAGTAATAACTTTTACTGGGCCAACTTCTGTTGGTGAGAGACACAAGCTTTTGAGTTTACACAGAGCTCTTCTTCAGGTCACTCAGCTTGTCTCTGTAGTATCTTGGACCCAATACAGTTACAACAACATTGCATACAGTTTTGTGAATTGACAGTCTGAAGCCACTGTGCATGGATGAGTTGATGCTACCGTAGTTAAAATACAGAAACAACACAATATACTGTTTTAAACTCTAATCTGAGTATTTAGTGGAAGGCTTCCCTCCCCCTGCTTTCTTTTGATCTGTGACATTTCTAAACTATCCATTGGTAACTGTCTTTTCATCTGGAATGTCATCTTTTAGATGCACACAATTATTCTTATCTGAATTGCTTTGCAAAAAAGAAACTGTAGCAACCTCGATCATTCAGATATCATAGAGGATATTATGTTTGGCTAATTAAGGGAAATTTTTAAACAGAATCCATAGACATCAGGAGACATGACCCAATTTCAAATAAATGATGTTTAGATCATGAAGCTTGCAATGTGGAATAAAAACATTCAGAGGACAAATATATTTCATCATTTTTTGGTGATTTCTGTTACGTCAAGTCTCCTTCCTCAAATTCTCATTCACTAAATGCAGTAATAAAACTCTCTGGGGCAAAGATTTTTCTGACAAAATGACTGAAAACTGGGCTTCATAAAAAAGAATGTGATCTCTCCAAGTACACTGCACAAATCTCTTCCGTCTGTTGGAGCAGGTATTTCTTAAATTCCTACTACCATGACTAATGTGGTCATGATTGTTCAGCAGGACTGCAGCAAGGGAAATTGCATAACTACAGCATTAGGGAGGCATGAATGAAGCCTAATTAACATAGCAGTTGCTGCACTCATCAGTTCTATGGGACGGTTATAAAACTGCTGTAGATGCTGTTACAGTGTTTTACCTGAGACTGTTCACTGCTGCTTTTTCAGGCTCTTCACCAATATTTCTGCTATGATCAGTGGGTTTCCCTTCCTCCCACAAAGATTAAATTTAGTATTTCTTACTGTACAGTTACTGAAGTTCAGCTGCGTAGCAACACTTGTGTGCATCACACCTTCATTACAAAAGGTGAGGTGGGTCAGGTTGTAACTTGGCTGTTCCCTGACAGGTTTGGAGCATGACTGCATTTTGTAGTGTGGATGGGATCTCAGCTGTGTCCATAAATGTAGCTGAAGACTTGAACAAGCCAGTGCTGTAACCATATCCTCTGGCATATTTGTCCATGCAGCCCAGAATCCTTTTTGCATTATGGATCCCAGTCTAGAAGAGTTTTGTACCAGTAGAACTACTCTTGTTAGGGAGTGGGGCATTGATATGTATCAATTAATTTTATTCCAAAATAGCTATACTCGTACAGCCATAGTGTGGGTGCAGTTGTAGTGGTATAATGGTGCTTTATACCAGTCTAGCTTATTTGTCTTCCTGTACAGGAATACCCATATAAATAGGTCCCTACCAAATTCTCGGCTGTGAAAAACACATCAGGGACTGTGAAATCAGACACCTCCCTTGTGAAATCTAGCTATTGAAAGGGAGGGGAAGGGGCAGGGCTGGGGGCGCCCCAGCTGCAGGCTCCTACCATTCACTGGGCTCTAGCTGCTAGTCCACCAGGCTGGGGAGGGACGGGACTTTCTCTTTCCTGCACAGCTTCTGGGAGGGAGATCAGACCTTCCCCTGGGTACCTCCCTAGGCTGCAGGAAGCACTGCAACTGCTGCCTTCAGAGCCCAGCTCTGAAGGCAGCACAGAAGTGAGGCTGGCAATCCTGAAACTCCTCTACTTCAACTTTGCAAACCTCCCCCCACATGAGCCTGTTTTGGGTCACGCCTCCCTGGTTACCACACTGTGAAATTTTAGATGTAAACAGCTGAAAACATGAAATTGACCAATTAAAAAACCCTCTGGCTGTGAAATTGACCAAAATGAACTGTGAATTTGGTAGGGCCCTAAATATAAAGAACCTTTAATACTGATATAACTGTGTCCCCACTTGGGCTGTTGTAACTATATTTATACAGTGAGTGGTACAACGTGTGTGTGGACAAGGCCTTGGATGTCAAAGGCGCCAAGTGTCTTAATTCTATTCAATTTTTGTCTCTTAATTTTCAGTTGCTTACAGCTTTTTCCCTCTTCAGACTGAAATTTGGCAGTTTAGGATTGAACTTTTTGGAAAGTTTGACAACTGAGTTAGCTGTTTTTAAGAATATATTTTCCTGTTCTTCAGAAAAGTGTTACTTTTATTTAAATAGTTGTAGTGCCTTAGTGGTTTGAGATGCTCAGATGTTACAACGATGATTAGGAGAGGGCCACAGGTTATTTGGTGTAGGGTGTGCAGTAAATAAGGCAAAAGTCTACACGCTAATTGATAATAGAAAGAAATGCTGAACAGCTACAGTGTGTACTGACAGTGATTCTGTGGAAAACATGATGATCATGTAATGTGTGTCATCCTACAGTCTCACAAGGATACGAGGCATTAAAGTTGTACAAACAACCTTCACGTTGTCACATCGTGATTTCTGAGTGCTTCACTTTGCAACTTTAGCATTCTTTTTAATGTACATTTTTGGTATGAAAAATATATCTTCAGTAAACCAGGAGGACTAAACTTGCATCCCAATGAGAATCTTCATGGAGTCTGACATGCTAGCAGATGACTGACAACTCAGAAATACATATGCTTTTAATACATGAAGAAACTTAAACTGGAAGCTGCTGATTGAAATTTTCAGCAGTGGATCTGCAGAGAACCATTTGATATCATCTGTGCCAGAGAATCTTTAATGAATGGTTTTGGTTTCAACCCCCTACCCAATCCCATGGGCAAATATTATATTTTAGAACCCCTGTTCCATGAACTTCTTTCATCCCAAGACAGTAGTTGGTTTTGATAATATCATGATGGTAACAATTCCCTGAAGCAAGTCAGCTGTTTGGGTTTACACTTGCCAAAGAACATATTTTCAGCTTTCCTGTGTGGGGTTTGAGATCTGAATTATCCATTCTCCAGTACCATTACTGTGAAATCCTTGTCTGGTGGTGGTAGTTTATTAAGAAAAATTGGTTGCAATAACTGCTGTTTGTATTCATAAATGACGCATGCCCTCTTCTCCTTCCTTCCTTCCTTCCATCTGGGTTAACTGAGGAGATAGACTTACCTAAGACGAACTATGATAAGTGGCTGAGGAAGGGAGCTTGAATACAGGCTCCTCTTGGTTCAGAGTCCTTTGATAGAGTTTCTGGATATAAACTCTACCTTCTATTCAACAAATAATCAGCATCTGCAGTGTGTGGTTGCCTGTCCTACTCCTCAGGTGTGCCTCGTCTCTCTTCTGAAAGAACCAGCTGGAGGTATATGAGTGAGTAGCTAATTCTCCATGCTCACTTAATAACTGGTATTTCTGCTTAGACTACCAAGGAGATGCCAGTTATGACGGTCTCTCTGATAGCTGTCTGTAAGGAGCTAGACTGAGAACCAACTTGTATCGCTACGCGATCTAACAGTCATCTGATGGCAGAGACTTTTGAGTTGACCTGAGCTAGTGACCAAGAATAAGAGGCTGCACACATTAAAGTGCTGAGACAATGGGAAATGCAGTCCTTAAAACAAGACCTAGGAAGGGTGGTTCTGTGTGAGTAATGGTAATGAATGCTTTTGTTTTTTCCTGGTAACCTGTAGTCCTGGGATTGGGAGAAGATGAAACTGTCCCATCGTTTGAAAGAACAGAGAGCATGTCCGTGATGCCATAGGAACTAGGAACCCTGAGAGCTACATTGGAACTTCCTTGTTCTAGCCATTTAACTGGACATTTGCTGTTTGTGGGCAATTTATTGGTGGCTGGATTGGTGATTTTTGTCTGGAATAGACAGTGAATTCTCCCCTCTTAAGTAACCTTTAAAGAGATGGCTGAACAGATAAACATTAACCCTTTAAAAACCATTCTAAAATTTTATTCCCTGTTGTGACTGGTTAGATCACAGTTACCCCCTTGGGAGCTGCCAGCGGATGTGCCAAGACTACTTCTGCCCCTGCTTTCCTGTCCGGTCAGCTTCAGACTTCAGTGCCCTGCCTAGTTTGAGCCAGACACGCTAGCGTGCTGCAAACCGAGACCCAGGTCTGAACCATGTCTCCTGACAGCTGTAGGTTTGACTAAAAGCAGCTTACAGAAGTGTTCTTGTCTTTAACACTCAGATGCCCAACTTCCAGTGGGGTCTAAACCCAAATAAATCTATTTTACCTTTTATAACGCTTATACAGGATAAACTCATAAATTGTTTGCCCTCTATAACACTGATAGATATGCACAGCTGTTTGCCCCCACCCCCAGGTATTAATACATACTCTGGGTTAATTAATAACTAAAAAGTGATTTTATTAAATACAGAAGGTAGGATTTAAGTGGTTCAAAGTAGTAACAGACACAACAAAGTGAATTCCCAAGTAAAATAAAACATGAAAATCTAAGTTTAATACACTAATACAACTGAGTACAGTTAAAAAACCTCACCAGTAAGCTTCCTTTTACAGACTAGTCTCCTTCTAGTCTGGGTCCAGCAATCACTCACACCCCCTGTGGTTATTGTCCTTTGTTCCAGTTTCTTTCAGATATCCTTGGGGTGGAGAGGCTCTCTTTAGCTAGCTGAAGACAAAATGGAGAGGTCTCCCATGGGCTTAAATAGACTTTCTCTTGTGGGTGGAGACCTCTTGCTCTCACGTTCCCCGAACCACCCTGCAAACCGCGGGGAAGGAGACCTGCTTGCACGGGGGTTCGGGGAACGTGAGAGCAAACCGGGGAAGGAGACCAGCTTGATTACCAGAGGCTTCCTCAGGTATGCTGGGATACCTGCTTATTCCACGGAGGTCAAGAAAAGCGCTGGTAAGTGTCTACACTTGATTACCAGCGCTGGATCAGCAGCGCTGGATCCTCTAGACCCGAGACAAAACGGGAGTACGGCCAGCGCTGCAAACAGGGAGTTGCAGCGCTGGTGATGCCCTGCAGATGTGTACACCTCCTAAGTTGCAGCGCTGTAACCCCCTCACCAGCGCTGCAACTTTGTGATGTAGACAAGCCCTCAGAGAGAGATAGGAAGCCTAGGACAGGAGCTGCAAAAAGTGCAGAGGTGAGAATGTCTCAGAGCATAAGGGAATGGAGAAAGACGTGATCCTTAAAGCACTTGCAGGGCCTGATAACTCAGAGCTTAAAATAAAGTTGAGTTTGAGCTGGATTCTGGAAGGGACAGGCAGCCACGTAATATAAGTATTCAGTGGACACAACAATGGAAGCTGTTTACAGCTAGTGTTGTAGAAAACTTGGTCCAAATGGAAAGACTTGTTGGTTGTCTTGAATGTTTTCCTCCAGCTTTTTCTAGGGTCATGGTTAAAGTGTGCTTCACTCAGTGCTGGTAGTTAGGCACAGTGTGAGCACATCTCTTCCTTTGAGGACAATGCGTTGCCCAGTACCTCAGAGGGTTTCAGTAACCTGACTATTTTAAAGCATCTAGCTGAATAGGATCTTTTACTTCTTTGCAAAGAATTTAATCACTTCATGCTTGGCGCGCAGGTGACCTCACATCCATTCATTATTATGAGTTCTTGCTACGTTATAGCCACACCTGTGCATTGTACCTGATTGGTGGGGCCAATGGAAGTTTTGCCAATGACTTCAGTGAAACCAGGATTCTCGTGTAACCAAAAAACAAAATGCTGCTGTCAGTCTCCTCTCTAGATTTCTGTGCAGCATTCTTCATTTTAGTAAAAAGCAATTAAGTCCTATAGCACCTTATTGACAGACGTATTGGAGCATGAGCTTTCGTGGGTGAATACCCATGTGTCTGACAAAGTGGGTATTCACCCACGAAAGCTTATGCTCCAATATGTCTGTTATTCTATAATGTGCCATAGGACTTTGTCGCTTTTTACAGATCCAGACTAACACGGCTACCCCTCTGATACTTCATTTTAGTATTCACCTATTAAAAAAAATCTTGTGTGCATAACTTGAAAAGAGTGTTACCTTTGCCATGCTTTTTTGGAGAGATGCAGCTGCTTCCCCTCTGGGACTGGATGGCGATACATATTCAATTGAAGAAGGCTTTTATAAATTGTCACTTTTTTTGAGGGACTGGGGAGGTTGATCAGACTTTGCTCACATGAATTTTCTTGTGGGGCCTAAGAACAGAACCTAGGAAACAGGAGTTGTCCAAATACTGTTTTTAGGCGGTGTCAAGATAATATACTGTTAGCTGAATTTAAGATGTTGTCTTACCAGGGAGCTAGCTTGTTAAACAGAAAATAAAGATGCTCAGAATTGTATTTATAACACAATCTCTGGAATATACATTATATCTTCCCCAGAGGGCTGCTGCTTTCATCTTTAAACCTTCAAATCAACATCATAGGTCTGAAGACACACAATTCCAGAAACAAATGCTTCATCTAAATGCTCTCTGCAGTGATCGCTGCAAGGCATTTAGCCAACACATCCGCTGAGAGAAATTAGTTTTGTTTGCATGTACCACTGGAGATGTAAGGGATGGATGTATCCTTGTGGGATCCGAGTGAATTCTGAACTCCAAACTGTGACCACTTCCTGCAAAATATTAAGCAAAGTGTATGCCTGTTATGGAGAGGAAGAATAATTACACTTGGGCTGAGAAGGAGAGGAAATAATTTGTGTATGGCCTTTATTTAAAAAGGTATCCCATAGCGACTATGAATGCTTCACGGTGGTGTGCAAGGATTTAACTGAATGATGCACATTAAGCAACAATTTTCAAGTGTGTGTGAGATTGAGAGAAATTATATCAAACTGTAGGCATATTCTCTCCATCTGTTGTTGCCTCTGTTACGTGTGTGTGTGTGTGTGTGTGTGTGTGTGTGTACATGCCTGTGTTTCTATAGTGTTAAGTCAGCAATACAAACTATCTTACATTCATTTTTGACTTTTTTTTTATTCAAGTCAAAGATAATCAGTACAAAACCTCCTCCTGAAGAGCTAAGACTGCTTGGCCTTGGCTGTGTAGACCCAAACCCTGTGATGTTACAGAATGAATGAATGGCAACTGGCCATCTTGAAAGAAGGCGATGGTGTAAGTGCCAAAGTAGTTCAGTTCCTATGTGTCACGCTACAGCATTGCACGCAGCTAAGTCTAAATTTTTTGAGTGACAATCCTTGCCACAGATAATATGGGTGGAAAGTGCTGGGTCAGAAGATGAAGCTGGTGCACTGCTAGTGCTTGAGGCCTGCTGCACTTTCCTCTCTGCTCTCTTCTCTCTCCCTCCTCAACAGCTTCTGTTCAGCCTATTTGACTTCCTGCTGTAACACAGCTCTCCAGTGTAGCCTGTTGCTAGCTGCAGTTTCCCAGCTTGTGGTATCAATGTTGAAAGTTCTTGTGTCCCTCTTGCAAGTGTCCTGAATCTGAGCTTAGGTTAGCCCAGTGACCTTGGAGCATGGCAAAGCTCTCCATAGAGGAGATCCTTTGAAACATGTCCAGCATCTAAGTGGTGCAGATGACCAAGCCATGGAGATGTCTGTGCTTGAGAATAGTGATTAGACTTGGTAATTTTTCTTTCTGAAATGTTGCATTGTCAGGAACTTTGGTTTTCTACTCGATATTTAGGATACAGTCAAGACGATGTGTGTGGAAGATGGTTAGCCTTCTCTCATGCCTTCTGTAGGTGATACAGAGTTGTCACCATGCAGCAGCGTACTCAAAACACACATTTGGTAAACTCATATCTTGGTGTTCAGTGTCAGTTTCCTGTCAGTGCACATGTGCTCGGTCAGTTCGCCGAACATAGTGGCTGTCTTTTGGATGCAAGAATTAAGGGGAGGGATAGCTCAGTGGTTTGAGCATTGGCCTGCTAAACCCCAGGGTTGTGAGTTCAGTCCTTCAGTGGGCCACTTAGGGATCTAGGGCAAAAATCAGTACTTGGTCCTGCTAGTGAAGGCAGGGGGCTGGACTCAATGACCTTTTGAGGTCCATTCTAGGAGATAGGTATATCTCCAATTATTATTTGTATATTATTATATGCTCTTCATCAAGAGACGAGTAATCCAACACAATTGGTCCTAAATAGCAGAATTTATGCGCAACTTCTAGTGTGGTGCTAGCTACTAAAACTTCTGGTGCAGTCAATATATCTTGTGCCATAATCACCCTCTTCTTTAGACTGATGGTTTAGTCCAAATTTGTCACAAGCCAATGCAAAGCTATTGCAAAGTTCCTGGAGCTCCACTTCACTATGTGTGATGAATACTCTGTTGTTGGCAAAAAGGTGATCTCTTATCAGCAGATGTTTGGCTTTCCTTTTTGTTCTTAGATGTACATTGTTGAAGTTTTTCCATCTGATCTTGTACGGAGATATACACCCTTGGTGCTAGTCAAGAAACCACAATGAAACAGCAGAGAGAAGAATATAGCAAAGATACCACGTCCCTATTTAACAACACTGGATTTCAAAACTATCTGATCACCGTCATACTGGGCTGTAGCCTTCACACCATCATGGATGGATTGAATCAGACTGAGAAGAATTGGGGGACAACTGGAAAAGGTCCTTCCAGCTGACCAGGCTAAAAGATTTGTGGAAGCTGTGTAACGAGGTTTTCCTTGTTCTTAGCACAAAGACAACTACAAGAAAAGCGTCAAGACCCCATTTTGATAGTTGATCTACCAGCATGACTCTCTGGTTATACTTGTTCAGCAAGAATTTGCAGTCTTTTTAGAATGATCTCTGAAAATGCCTTGGCAGCAACCTAAGGAGAGAGATTCTGCTGAAGTTGTTGCAATCCTTCTGTTTGTCTTTGTATTCATATGGTGTTCTGATGTTGTCGTCCTTCATGTCTTGTGGTGGTACTCCTTCTCTCCAGCAGACAAGCAAGATGTTGTGCAGATATTTAAGCACAAACTGTCGTCCTAGTTCAGTACTCCAGCTGGAATTCTATCTTTCCCTGTAGCCTTTCCCAGTTTTGGGAAGGTGATTTGCCTTTTTCAAGGTCATTTATAGATGGTTCTATATCAAGCTCTTGCATAGCTTGGAGACTGGGGATTGCATTTAGTGCAGCTTCAGAAACAGTGGCTTCATGTGAAAAGAGTTTGTGAAAGCCAGTGTTTCATCTGTTTGCCTCTGTCAGTGATGGCATCTCCATTGAGAGATTCGAGTGGGGAAGTCTTCTCAGCTGAAGGACCTATTGCTTCCTTGATTTCATCATACATACCTCTGGGATCTCTATTCTCAAAGGACATTTGTATCTTCTGATGCAGACTGAGTCAGTATAATTGAGTACATTGCCTTGCTATTTGTTGCAATGAGCTGTAGGCCAGTCTCAGGAGAGGGGTTCCTGTCAGTGGTTGGTTGGTAAATGTTTTTTGAAGTAATGCACAAGAGAAAACAAATGACCTTTTCATTTAAATGTGTATGTCAAGGTTTTTTCCCCACTTTGAACTTTAGAGTACAGATGTGGGGACCTGCATGAACACTTCTAAGCTTAATTACTAGCTTAGATCTGGTAACACTGCCACCACCCAGAATTTCAGTGTCTGGGGCACTTTCTGTCCCCCTAAAACTTTCCCCTCCCTGGGTTGCCTTGAGGGACTTCACCAATTCCCTGGTGACCACAGATCCAAACCCCTTGGACCTTAAAACAAGGAGAAATTTACCATCCCCCCTCCTTTCCCCCGCCAATCCCTGGTGAGTCCAGACCCAATCCCCTTGGATCTTAAAACAAGGAAAAAAATCAATCAGGTTCTTAAAAAAGAATTAAAAAAAAAAAGAAAAGGTAAAAATTATCTCTGTAAAATCAGAATGGAAAATGCTTTACAGGGTAATCAGATTCCTATAGACCAGAGGGCCCCCCACCCAGCCTTAGGTTGAAAGTTACAGCAAACAGTGGTAAAATCCTTCCAGCAGAAAGAAACATTTACAAGTTGAGAAAACAAACATAAGACTAACACGCCTTGCCTGGCTGATTACTTACAAGTTTGAAACATGAGAGACTGATTTAGAAAGATTTGGAGAGCCTGGATGTATGTCTAGTCCGTCTTAGTCCCAAGAACGAACAACTGAACAAAACAAAAGAGCACAAACAAAGACTTCCCTCCACTAAGATTTGAAAGTATCTTGTCCCTCTATTGGTCCTCTGGTCAGGTCCAGGTTTACTGAGCTTCTTAACCCTTTACAGGTAAAAGAGATATTAACCCTTAACCATCTGTTTATGACAGTGTAATATCACCTGGGGTGAAATCCTGGCTCCACTGAACTCAGTTTTGCTACTGACTGCAGTGGGGCCAGGATTTTGCCCCTAGAGAAGAGCAGTAAACTCCAGTAACCAGATGGGTAGCTCTAACAGACTGAGTACTCTAGCAATCAATCTGTCAGTGTTTTTTTCCCTTGGGCAACTTGTGTACATGGCTAATATTTTTGATAAAGAAAAAGGTGCAACTAAGTCCAAAGGAGCAGTTCAACCAAATGTCTACGATCTGTCACCCTGTTTGAGGAAATTGCCTAAGCCTAGTATTAAGCACGTGAGTTTATTGAAGTCAGTGTGTCTATTCACCTGCTTAAAATGATAATGTGCTTTGCTGCATCAGCACTGGTATAAAAATGACAGAAGCAACCAGAATCCTTTCAGTCCAGAAATTTGAGCACACCTTACTGTCTCAGTAACACTCAATGCCTGGGAGTATTTTCCAGTGAAGTAAATTGAAAGGGACAGTTCAGTTCAAATTTGTCCTCTAAATATTGTAAAAATGTACTTTTTATAAAAGCTGCAGTATGATGAATAGAAACATCTATATGATGTCAAAAAATATGATGCAAAAATAAGTGTTTTGAACTGGTTACACATTACCCTGCAAAGTTTGCAACCCAAGTATCACTGCCATGTGCAAGGGTACCAGAAACCGATATGGCCAAGAAACCAAAGGGAAGATCACTAGGAAGCTTCGCTGTCCAATTTGAGAAATACCAAAAGCAACAAGTAGCAGAATGAGAAGTAAACTGGGTTTTAAAAACTTTGTTTTTAATAATCTAAGCTGCTAGCCACACAAGGGAACTCTACCTTTTGTAAAAGGTGTATGGTATCATGTTGAACCTGAAAATCAGTTTAAGGAAAAAACAGCAGAGTTGATGGAAAAGTAAATGAAAATCCAAGTAATAATTCTAATGTTTGATAAGATCTTTCTATTAAGGAAGTAGGCAAATGGAGCAATAGCCATTTTCACTCTTACTTAGGGTACATCTTTAGTGCTTCCTAGCTCAGGCAGACATACATGCGCTAGCTCGGCTCAAGCTAGCATGCAAAAACAGCGATGTAGCTGGGGTTCGCATGGGCAGAGGCTCAGGCTAGCTTCCCAAATACAAATCCACCTGGTATATAATCAGGCCCCCATTTACACTGCTATTTTTAGCATGATCGCTTGAGCAGAGCTAGTGCATGCCTCCCCCAGCAGCATTGTAGACATACCCTCAGACTCTGTATGCAGATCACAATAGATCGTAGTTTCTTGGGTTCAGGTAATAAAACCGTAGATGCAGAAGGTTGTAGTGTCCCACTGGGCCTAATCCATTTCATAAACATTTCCTTGATTGCACTGAGTGTAGTATGCCAAAGCAGGTAATAAAAACGCAATTTTCATCAAGTAAACCTATCGCTCTCATCAGTCGGATCTGTTACCTTTTTCTTCTTCTGCCTAATATTAAACATGGCAGGCTTTAATACAGCTGCTGAAGACCAGTATAGTGAATATAGTTCTTTTCACACCTTTTTGTGAAGTACAAAGCCAAGAAATCCTCTCTTTTTCTACTTCCTACAGTATGAAATATCTGAAAGGGAGATGACATTTGCCAGAGCCCAACAAGATTGAACATTTGTGTAGCTCCTTTTACCTCAATACAGTCCATTTGAGTCTACTCTGTCCTGGATTCAGGGCCTATCTTATTAGATTCAAGTCTGATCTTGCAAACTGGTCATGTACTACTTCAGCTTCAAGAGGATCACTGAGGGTAGTGAGCAGTAGTCTTGGGAGTACTTTCAGGGTTAGAACTCTCATCTTGATATTTAATAATTTTAGTTTCAGAAAAGTTAATGTTTTTATTTGATTCCTTGTACTGCATTTAAAAATAACGCTGGCCCAGATAAGATTATTAAAATCAGAGCCATGTGGGGCTGAAAGGGAGCTTGAGAGATTAGCAAGACCAGTCCCTTGCATTGAGGCAGGCCCAAGTAAGTAAACCTAGACCATCCCTGAGAGGTGTAAGTCCAACCTGTTCTTAAAAACCTCCAGTGATGGGGATTCCACAACCTCCTTTCCTTCAAAGCCTATTCTAGAGCCTAACTACAAGATTAGGTAATAAGCTTTCCCTAATGTCTAACCAAAATCTTCTTTACTGTTTATTAAGTCCATTACCTATCTTCAGTGGGCATGGAGAACAATTGATAATTGTCCTCGTTATAACAGCACTTTAATATATTTGGAGATTATTGGGTACCCCCTCAGTTGTCCTTTCTCAAGACTAAACATGCCCAGTTTTTATAACCTTTCCTTACAGGTCAGGATTTCTAAACCTTTTATCGTTTTTGTTGCTCTCTTCTGGACTCCCTCCAGTTTCTCCACATCTTTCCTAAAGCGTGGTGCCCAGAATTGGAGACAGTGCTCCAGCTGAGGACTCGCCTGTGCCAAGTAGTGTGGGACAACCACCTCCTGTGTTGTACCTATGATGCTCCTGTAAATACACCCCAGAGTGATTAGTTTCTTAGCAACTGCATCCCATTGAGGAGACTCATTCATTTTGGGATCTGCTATAACCTCCAGATCCTTTTCAGCAGTACTGCCACCTCGCCATCTTGTACTTATGCATTTGATGTCTTTCCTTCCTACGTGTAGTACTTTGCATTTGTCGTCATTGAATTTCATTTTGTTGAATTCAGACCAATTCTGCAATTAGTTAAGATCATTTTGAATTGTAATCCTGCCCTCCAAAGTGCTTGCAACCTGTCCAAGAATAGTGTCTTCTGCTACAATAAAAGGGGCCATATAAGTATTATAGATAGATAGCACCGCAGTGCACTTTAAATATGAACTGATTACATAAGGAGTCCCCTTTAGCTGCGGGACACCGGTGTTTGTATAAAATAATTTGCTTATGATAACTGATGGCTGCCTTTTATGAAGCACTCTCTCCCTGCTTCTGCTAATGGGCTATTGTGAAGAATATCTTTTAACCTTGCTTGCCTTTTCACATTGCAGAGACATTCTGATGAAACTGGATAGACCTGGCCCAGGGAACCCAGCTTGTGTGTGTGCGTGCGCGCCTCGTTCAAAAAAAACCAGTTTAGCTCTGAATTTTAAAACATACAAATAGCTCTGCACTCTTATGCTGAATGGGCTGCTGTCCCTTAGGATATTTGTGCAAATAAGATGAATTATCCCAAGAAAACTATTCTTGAGTGTCTGTCTATTTATTTATTTTGTAAATTAAAAGTGGTTTGTAAAAACATCTGTCTTTTGGGAGCCATTTTTCAGGGAATCATTGAAACTCCCTGACAAAACAGCCAGGTTTCAGGCCATTGGTTTTGGTTTGGTTTGGGGGCAGTATCAGAAAAAGGAATGATTAGAACAGTTGAGAACTTGGTTGCTTTGCTTAGCTGGGGTTTATTCAAACACTTCTGTTGGGTTCAGTGTATGGATTTTCACCCCTGTGCATTCATTAGTTTAAGGGTGTGAATGAAACTCTAATCTCAGAGCTAAACTCAATCAAAAATAAGCTTTACCTGGTTTTGTGCCAAGACAAACCCACAAATCACATGTGTGATTTTGATACCAGGTGCAAATAGGACCAGGATCATTTGAAGGTGGGCACGGACTCGCTTGTGAGCTGTTGTGAAATTTCAAAATAACATAGTCTATCTAAAGTTTGTAACACAACCCCAAACTGTCTGTGTGTGTTTGTGTGTGTGTGTGTGTGCTCCTAGCTACTGTAGCTGTAGGCATGTTTGTTTATTAAGTACATGTATTATGGAGATGGGCCAAATTCAGAAATGGACTTACATGGATCAGTAAGGGCTACTTGTGAGTAAAGGTTTTCAGGAGCCACATGGATATTATGGTGATGAGGGCCTTGTGAATTCCTGGATGGAAAAATGGCTAGATACACAGGATCTGGCCCGTGCCCTGGATTCCTTGTGAACATTTCATACAGTTCCATTAATGACCCTGCACATGAATTTACTCCTCCATCAGTCTCCTAGGACTGATTCATAGATTTTTTTTTTTAATGTACATTTGTTTGTTTGAAAAGAATGGGGGCAGAGTAGTTGCTTGATAGTGTATATATATTAAATGCACATAAATATGTATTATGCATATAAATGTCTCTAAAATGTGCTGTCTAATGGATCTTGGAGAGAATGGAAGACACTGAACCTTTTACAATTCTTAAATATTACTATCTATAGATTTTGTCTGTGATATTTTATTACACTCACATGTAAAAACATTTTTTATAATCGCCCTCTGGCTTTACTCTGGAGAAGGCAGTTTTAGCCCATCTGTGTAGTCTGGAGACCTCTCGCTTATTTCAAGTTCCAGAATAGATCTTCCTGTTGCTTCCTCAAATTTTCTGAGAGCCCTTACCCACAGGCTGGGACAGACATATGCTTGAATTTGTTCTTGAGTTTAACTGCCCACCCCCGAGTGGCAAGAAGGAATTTTTGTTTGGCTGGTTAAACATTGGATGCAAAAACTCCAGGCAGGTTTACGAGAAATAAAGACAAAGTTTAAGTGTCCAGTTCAGCCTTGCTGTACTGCAGATAAAAATCTAGTTTCAGTGGGGTGGAGACTGTGTGGTCATGTTTATAAGAAACAGAATTGGAGCCCAATATAGGAACGTACTGTACACTCTCAACTCCCATTAACTTTGGGAGAAGTTGAAGATACTTGTACCCTGCAGGATCAGGCCTGTTTAGTATTTTATCTCCCTTTGCAATTCAGATGTATTTGGGGAGGGAGGAATCGAATGTTTGCACTGCAGCTTCTGAAACTCTCACCCTACTTGAAGTGTAAGTGGTGTTTTCTGTTTTCTCATTTGGTTATAGCAACTCTGGCTGAAACCAGGAGGTTTTTCTTTGCATCTTGTTGCTGATACCGAAAATAGACACTTCTCTCGCTTGTAGATAGGAACAATGGTTCTTGGACTCATGTTAGATGACGGCAGTAGTTGGAAATGTGTTCTGACAAGGATAACTTTCATTGACAGGAAGAGAGAGATCAGACTTGTTCCTTATCAGAAAGTGAGGGAACGGGCATGCTGAGAGAGTCATGCCAAAGGTCTCCAATCTCCATTCCCATAAAATGTGGAGCTGGGATAATTTTAAGGGTGCATTCATGATGGTGAGGGTAGCACAGAGGTCCCCATGTGACCAGAGGTATGTGTGTTAATGACTAAGTGAATAAAATGAAAAGTTTGGGTGCCCTGTTAACCTCCTAGAGCCCATTAAAATCCTTTCTCGAAATTATACAAGTAATGAGTGTTTTACTTAAACAACAAAAACCACAGAAACACCCCCGAACCTGAAATTGCTGACTATTTATTTATCTGGTAAATAAATTAAAGAACGTAAGAACAGCCATACTGGGTACGGCCAATGATCCATCTATCCCAGTATCCTGTCTTCCGGCAGTGGCCTGTGCCAGATGCTTCAGAGGGGATGCTAAAGGCTAAATGGCTAAACTCTTTATTTAAATAGAAGAACAATGAGAGGATAAGAGTGTGTGTTGATCCTAGTCTTGCCTGTCCAAATACTAACTGGATTTGTTAGCGAGATTATTAATTAGTGGTATACGTGTATGGTTCTGTTCTAAAAAGTGACTCTCTTGAACTGGTGTCCTGGGTTAACATAAGAACGACCATATTGGGTCAGACCAAAAGTTCATCTAGCCCAGTATCCTGTCTTCTGACAGTCGTCAGTGCCACATGTCCCAGGGGGAATGAACAGAACAGGGAGTCATCAAGTGATCCATCCCATCACCCATTCCCAGCTTTTGGGTTTTGGTGTTTCTCTCTGTGGTACTGCATCAGTCATGCTTTGCTCACAAGGCGAAAGATGCTCTAATTGCAGACTTGCCCTGGGTTGCTACCTTCAAGCTAAGCTGTTTTATTGCCCCGCCACGACCTGGCTGAGGTGCATTACAGGTGGTGGAAAAGTACAATTTAGGCACTTGTGTTAGCTGTACATTTCAACTCCACTTCTAGAAATACTCCTGTAAGTAGGACAGGGATAAAAAAATATATAGCTTCTTTGAAAAATGTCAGTCGAGATAATAAGGAGGTTTTCCTCCAAGTTCAACTGCAGATCAGTGAACTGAGTTAGATGTTTACTTCTAATCTTGCACCCTGCTCTCATCACTTCATTTTATAGAGTAAGCTTTTTGGATTTTATAAAATAAGTTTTATATGAGCTCTTTAATATGAAATTCCATTTAAAATTCCCCACCAACTGCAGAAGGATGTAAATTAGACCAAGTCAGGCTGGTCATACAGTGATACTTAAACTGTTTTGTGGTGGTGCTTTTAAAAGGCATCTCTTTGCACGACATGAGAGATGATATTAAATACTGTGTTTTCCATTTTGGGCATGTTGACACTAAAATTATGTTTTCTGCCAGTTTCTTCTTGTTCATGTGTGAAAAATGACTGGAGTTCATGATCTAAATTTGATGATTAAATTTGTCATGCTTGATGTTTGGTTTGCACAGACTGGAATAATTGAATCATAATAGCCAATCATTCTTTTGGCCAGAGATGAGCAGTTTTCTTATGCTTGCAGTTATTCTGGATCTTTAGTGCAATGCACATTTCCAAACACCATGTTGTACATAGTGTAACTTGTCAAATTAGCATGCAAGTGGAACGCCAAACCCCAGCATAGGTTGTTGATCGCAGAAATTGAACCTGGGACCTCTAGCTTTTCAAGCATAAGCATTTAATGCCTGAGCTAGAAGATCCAGGTCTGTTTGCCAAGGTTGTGGCTAGCTTAACAATCTCTGTGGCTCGGTGGGTTGCATAAATGTTGAAAGGAAGTTTGGGGAACTAACTGCCACTTGCAGTGTTTCTTGGAGATGCAAAAAGACTTGTTTCTCATAGCACTGGAGGGCATTCTTCAAAAGGCGATGCATATTCTTGGTGGTGGTTTGGAGTGTAAGGCTGTTGCGAACTGGGAAATAGTTGCAGGGTGTTCCAGTTACAGTAGAACTTCAGAGTTACGAACTGACGGGTCAACTACATACCTCATTTGGAACCAGAATTCTGCAATCAGGCAATAGCAGAGACTTAAGGCAAATACAGTGCCGTACAGTGTTAAACACAAACTACTCAAAAATAAAGGGAAAGGGTTTGTTTCTGTGCTTGGTTCATTTAAATTAAAATGGTTAAAAGCAGCATTTTTCTTCTGTATAGTAAAGTTTCAAAGTTGTATTTAGTCAATGTTCAGTTGTAAATTTTTGAAAGAATAATATAACATTTTGTTCAAGTTACAGACATTCCAGAGTTTCGAATATCCTCCTTTCCCGAGGCGTTCAAAACTGTGAGGTTCTACTGTAATTTTTGTTTTCTTGATCATTTGAAACTAGCCTTGTAAGTGGCTATTAATCCTTATTGCCTGAAGTGGAAGAGCACTCTAACCCTGCATTATTCATAAGCAGTGATTCTGAATCAATGCAGCCTTAATTAAGTGAAACTGAAGGTTTAATGTTGGCTATATGTTTTGGTGTGTATGGGTTTGCATTTTTTTTCTCCAATGTGTCTCTTGCTAAAATAAACTATCTGCATTGGTTGTATTAATCCCCAGTTTATTCAGAGTGGAAGCGTGTATACACGGTGATATTCATTTGAAGGGCTAATGACTATACAACTGATACCCATTTACCACATGACACAATGTGCAGTTAGAGCACTCAGACAGTCTCAATTCTGCCTTGTAGTGATAACACTAGGGGCGGTGTAATGGGACTTTAAAAATGAGTTTAATTTAATCTGGAACTTTAAACACTAATTTGCTTTTATTAAGTGGTTTTGCATGGTGTCAATGCAGGTGTTTAAAGTTGTTTAGGTGCCCTAACTGCATTTCTTTCAAGTTTAACTGTAACTCTGAATTTCCTGGGTGTATAATGCACTGTTTGAGAATAATTACAGCATCTCTAATGTTTGTACTCTAAAACACTGATCAGTACTCTCAATCTCCACTCCATTTTAACATAACTAATGTGTAGGAAGACCTCTGTCTCTCTCTAAAACGTTCATTTGTCCAGGAAAATGAGCGCGTAGTTAGTACATATAAAGAGCTCATCTACTGGCCTATAAGAAAAGGGTCTGTAATATTCATAAGCTAGCAGGTTCAGGAAAGATGCTGTTGTCACACTTGCAAGAGGACTTCTTACTGAACTTCTCTGAACATTAATGATGTGAAAGTGGAATTTACAGATGTAGGTTTGTTTTGTTTTGTTACTTAACTGCATTCAAAACCAAAACAATGTAAAACTTCAGAGCCTACAAGTCCACTCAGCCTTTAACTTACAAGGGCCGCCCCTTAAGAGCATGGGTGCTTGAAGTGAAATTTAGGTACGTTAATGAAGGGCCTCTATTTTAGAGGGCCAAAACACCCACAGACCTCATTGATTGATTTAGATGGAATCTGGACATGCTCATCTCTGAAAATCTATGTTCTGAAAATGTTGGCCAAGGTACATACAGGTGCACCATAACTGTGTAGCTCTGCAGCAAACAATGTATAAATAGATAATACAGCATTGCAGTTAGATGAAAACAACAAGTTAATTGCATTGCTGTTGACTGACTAATTGTGGTGCTATTCTTTCCCACAACCCGTTAACTTGACAGTTGTTGCTGGCTTGTAGTAACATGTCTTGCTACAAGATCCCGGCATCAACATTTACACGCTTTGTCCTTTTAAAATTAACTAGTACTTCAAAGATTAATTACCATGGAACTAGAAACCTTTCTTAAGTCCTAGTTCAGAAGACAAATACCTTCAGGGCTAGATGATGCAGTCTTAACTCGAGAGACTAGGGTGCGACTCTTATGAAAACACAAGTTTGATCTCTTCCTATTCCAAGTGTGTGCACAAAAATCAGTGTTGGTTTGCCAGTCTGTGCTTGAAAGTCCTGGGAATCGTAAAGCAGAGTTTTTTTTAGGTCAGGATTGACTGAAATGCATTTGGTGTGGCTGTGTGAAGGAGTCTGTGCAGCACTGGTCTCGTTTAGCTCCAATTCCTGGAGTGTGAAATACACCACAGAATTTCTTTCCAATTAAAGTTATGCATACAGGTCCAGCTGTTAATAATGAATGCATAGCTCTGAAAGCAAGAGAAGACTAATATGATTAGCTAGTCTAACTTCTGCTTCCCTGATCTAAGGTGCAGGAAATTTTTTTTTGGTTGAATGCTTTACTAGAAATGTTCTCTAACCTTGCAGTAGATTGCCCCATAGGTAGTCTATAGAATGGTCTTGTTAGCAGGGCCGACTCTAGCCATTTCGCTGCCCCAAGCATGGCGGCACGCCGCAGGGGGCGCTCTGCCACTTGCTGGTCCCACGGCTCCGGTGGATCTCCTGCAGGCGTGGCTGCGAAGGGTCCGCTGGTCCTGCGGCTCTGGTGGATCTCCCGCAGGCATGCCTGCGGATGTTCCACCGGAGCCGCGGGACCAGCGGACCCTCCGCAGGGACGCCTGCAGGAGGTCCACCGGAGCTGCCTGCCGCCTTCCCGGCAACCGGCAGAGCGCCCCTCGCAGCATGCCGCCCCAAGCACGCGCTTGGCGCGCTGGGGCCTGAAGCCGGCCCTGCTTGCTAGCATGATTCACGAAGGGAAAATCCTTACGCACACTAAGCAAGTCAGTTTCCCTAATGCTACCATATTAAAACTTAACTCCATGGGGCGGCCAGTGTAAATATGACTGCACAGAAGCCATACTGGGGAAGGCTAAGGTTGTCAACTTTCTAATCGCACAAAATTGAACACCCGTGCCCTGCCTCTGCCTTGCCACTTCTCCAAGGCACCCCCCCATCCCCCCTTCCCTCCAGGGCTGCCCGGGGGGGGGCAAGAGGGGCAATTTTCCCCAGGCCCCGCATGGGGCCCCCACGAGAGTTTTTCGGGGCCCCTGGAACGGGGTCCTTCACTCACTCCGGGGGCCCCGGAAAACTCTTGTGGGTCCCGGGCACCCAAAGCTTCTTCTGCTCCCGGTCTTCGTCGCTGGAGGATCCCTCTGCTCTGGGGCGGAAGGACCCCCCGCCGGCGAATTACTGCCGAAGCGGGACTCACCACTGAAGTGCAGCTGGGTCTTCAGCGGCAGGGGGCCCTTCTATTCCGGGACCCGCTGCCGAAGTGCCCTGAAGAGCTGCGGTGGGGAACCCCCGCCGCTGAATTACCACCAAAGACCCGGCTGCACTTCGGTAGCGGGTCCCAGAAGGAATGGCCCCCCGTCGCCGAAGATCCCAGGCCCCCAGAATCCTCTGGGCGGCCCTGCCTCCCTCCACTGCTCACTCTTCTCCACTGTCACTCACTTTCACGAGGCTGGGATGGGGGTTGGGGTGAGGGCTCTGGCTGGGGATGCAGGCTCTGGGGTGGGGCCAGAAATGAGGGGTTCAGGATGCAGGAGGGGACTCTGGGCTGGGGCAGAGGATTGGGGTGCAGGAGGGGATGAGGGTTCTGGCTGGGGGTGCAGGCTTTGGGGTGGGGTTGGGGATGAAGGGTTTGGGTTGCAGGAGGGGGCTCTGGGCTGGGGCCAATGGGTATGGAGTGCTGGGGGGGCTCAGGACTGGGGCAGGGGGTTGGGGTGCGGGAAGGGGTGTGGGCTCTGGCTGGAGTATGGGGTATGGGGTGGGGCTGGGAATGAGGGGTTTGGAGTGCAGAAGGGGGCTCAGGGCTAGGCAGGGGGGAGGGATGTGGGTTTGGGGAGGGGTCAGGACTGGGGCAGGGTGTTTGGGCCCAGGAGGGTGTTTGGGGTGCGGGCTCCGGGCGGTGCCTACCTCCAGGTAGCTCCTGGAAGTGGCTGGTATGTCCTTGCACCCTGTAGGTGGATGTGCGGCCAGGCAGCGGCAGGTGCTGCCCTTGCCCACAGGCACCACTCTCGCAGCTCCCATTGGCTGCTGTTCCCAACCAATGGGAGCTGCTGGGCCAGTGCTCAGGGCAGGGGCAGCTTGTGGAGCCTCCCTGGCTGCCCCTGTGCCTAGGGGCTGTAGGGACATGCATGCCAGCCACTTCCGGGAGCTGCACAGTGCCAGGGCGGGCAAGGAGCCATTCTGCCTTAGCTCTGCTGTGCTGCCAACCAGACTTAACAGCCTGGTCAGCAGTGCTGACCAGAGCCACGAAAGTCTCTTTTCAACCGGGCATTCAGATCAAAAACCAGACACGTGGCAAACCACAACTAATATCACATCAGAGTCTAAATAGGAGAAATACTAGCAGCCCAGCCTTACGAAGGATGGCTGTTCTGCAATAGCTGAGCAGCATGGTAAGGAGTGGCAAATTCTCTGAACTCCCCCAGAACAAGTAGGCAGGAACCCGCCATTTTTCTGTCCTTATAAAGCCGCTGTTCCCCCAAGTAGAGAAACTGGGACAGTGCAGAAGCAGCAGTATCATGACAGGAGGGGCAGGTCAGCAGAATCCCATGATTAGAAACAGACCTGTTAACTTGACTAACCTGAGAATGTGCTCTGGGCGGGGAGAAGAGATGGGGAAGTGTTGAGCGTTGATTAGGGATTGAAACAGTTACAAATTCTGATATTTTGTATTTATGGGATCAGCAGGCTAGAAGAGGGGCACATTGGGTCAGCAAAAAAGCAAACAAACCTGCACAAACCTTTCCCACAGTCTGCACATTTTCTATTATTGCTTGTTTTTGTCCAGATAGCTTTAACTCTTCAGAGCAGGGACACGTCTGGTTATGTGTTTGTACAGTGGTGGGTGCAATGAGCTCCTGATCTGTGCTACTCGAATATAAATTTTAAAAAAATTTCTATAAGGAATTCCCCTATGAGAGGATGTCATCTTCTGCTTGTTCCTATAGTTACTATATAATGAATCTTTCATTAGACGGAAGGGTGGTACTGTGGCCAAAGCGAAGTAAATCTTTTTTCTTCTACTTGGCTACTGCATCTTTGGAATCATTTAACCAGGGGTGGCAGGTTTGTAAGAATTTTGGTGGTGCCCAGAACCTGCCCACCCCAAACTCTGCCTCCTACTTGCCTAAGGCTCTGGGAGGGAGTTTGAGTGCAAGAGGGGGCTCCGTGCTGGGGGCAGTGGGTGGGGGTGCAGGAGGCGGTGATGGGTGCAAGGTCTGGGAGGGAGTTTGGGGATGGGAGAGGGTGTGAAGGGAGGGGGTGAAAGCTGTGGGGTGGGGCTGGGGATGAGGGGTTCATGAGGCAGGAGGGGGCTCAGGTGGGGCAGAGGGTTAGGGTTTAGGGGGTGAGGGCTATGTCTGGGGCTGTGGGCTCTGGGCTGGGGCAGGGCTGGGGATGAGTTTGGGGTGCAGGCAGGCTGCCCCGGGGCTGGGGCCAGAGAGGACTCCCCCGAGCCCTCTGCCCCCTGGCAGTAGTGAGCTCTGGGGGGGGGGGGGGGGCCCTCTTCCCTCCTGGCAGCACTCTCACCCCACACTACTGTCACTGCACTTGCCCTTAGGGCCCCTCTCAGGTCCAGGAAACCCCCTCACCTCCACTGTGGTGGGTGCTGGGGGGGTGGGGCTGCAATCACATGTGTGCCTCGTCTCCTGCTGCTGCCCCTCACTGTAGCCTCACTGGGGGTCGGGGATGGGTCTGCCTTTTGCCTAGCGTGGGGTAGGAGTGGTGACTGTGGGCAGCGGGAGCCCCATGCTGGTGGAACGTCCCACCAGAAAAGGGAAGGGTCTGAGGCAGAAGGGCAGGGGAAGGGCAGCCTGCCCTGCCGCTTGTGAGTGTGTGTGTGTGTGGGGGGGGGCACTAGGACCCTGTGGCGGCAGCTGATGCTGGGAGCCAGCAGAGCAGTCAGGATGGAGCTGAAGGGGAGAGGCCGGGATGCTCTGGGACACTGTGGGAGGCATGTGGGGGGTGGCAGGCGGGGCCAGGGGAGAGACCTGGACACAAACATTGGTGGAGCTGGGCTCCCGGGCCCTGAATATTGCTGGAGCTTGGCGCTCCTGCATTTAACATCTGTGGGCCTCAAGGCTTGTCTCAATGCAGTATTGCATCTGTGAGATTTAGTTAAACCACTGTAAAAGGCTGTGTGAGCACATTGGTTTCTGTTTAAATCAGGCTGATTTTGGTTTAGTTTAAGGCCAAATGCTTTGCCTATGTATCTAGATCAGCAGAGCTCCTGAATGGAGACACAGCATATGCCAACAGGAAAAATGCTTCTGTCAGCATAGCAACCCCTCTTTGAACAATGCTAGTTATGCCAATAGAAGTGCGCTTCTGTCAGTATAGCTGTGTCTGAACCGGGGGTTTTGCCAGCACACCTATGTTGGCTAAGAAGTGTGGCTTTTTCATACCCTGACTGACATAGCTATGCTGACAAAACTGTGTAGTGTAAACCTGGCCTAAGCTGATCAAGAACAGGTTTAAACTAAACCAAAATATGCCACTTCTAAACTAAAATAAGCGTGTCTACACAGAGATTTGCACTGGTTTAACTAAACAGTTTAATGAAACAGTACACATTTGACTGGATAAAGTCTTAGTTTCCCTATCTGTAAGATGAGAGAATAAGACTTGCCTATATGGGTGCTGATGCTTAATTCATATAATATTTTTTTAAAATGCAGTCTCTCTATTTAAGAGAGGGTGCTATAGAATGGCAAAACATCATGTGCGGTGTGGTTATTGCGGCAACTATTACATGTTCCTATTTTAATACTGTATATAAAAGAGAGGACATTTTTAATGATGGCTTAGAGCTACAGTATGTTGTAGATAGATGCACAGAGAATAACGGCACATGGTGTCTGAGCAAGACAAAAGGGACACTCAGCAATCACAATATCAAAACCCAGTAACATCACTTACTGAACAAAATCACATTGATCAAAATCAAATGTTCAAAGTTGGCTTTTCAGGACAAGTGAGCAATCTGTTTAGCAGAGCTCATTCAGAGTGTCAGCTTCTGTGGGAGTCTGCTGGTGTTTTTATTACATTGAGAAATAAAGTTGGCTTTATCTGATTTCTTGGTCTGTGATTTATAGCTGGCAAGGTAGACGTGGGATGTAGATTGAGACCGAAGCAAAAGTTATTTCCTTTATATGCGTCTAGCTGAACTCTAGGAAGGGTACAATGTTTGATAAGGCAAATGGTGCAGGTTGAAATGATTAAAAATAAAACTGATTTGCTTGAGTCCATTGCTGCTTCACACAATGCACAGTCAACTTGTGGAACTCATTTCCAGGGGATGTTGTGAAGGCCAAACATATAACTGGTTTCAGAGAAGAATTAGATACGTTTGATAGAAGATAGTTCCATCAATGGCTATTGGTCAAGATGGTCAGGGATGCAGCTGCATGCTCTTGGGTGTACCTAAGTCTCTGACTGCCAGCTGATGGGACTCTATGATGGGGATGGATCTCTTGATTGTCCTACTCTGTTCCTTCCCTTTGAAGCATCTGCTGTTGGCCACTGTCGGCTAGTGCTTTTACATAGCCTGTTGTAAAACTAGGCAAATATCTAGATGAGCTGATGTACCCCCGGAAGACCTCCGTGTATCCCCAAGGATACACGTGCCCTTCATTGAGAACCACTGGTGTAGAAGTGCCTGGCAGCGGGCAACAGATGTGACATTTGTTGCTGCTAGTATTTAGCACCTACCTGTTTAGATGGTTTAGAGAGAGTGTTATGGAAATGAGCAAGTTGTGTTGCTTGTTCAGTATGAGAACTAGAACAATCAGTGAGAAGAGTGTAGAATTGTTCGATGGATGCTTAATCTGTCACTCTTCACAATTCCTTTTTCTGTTCAATAAAAGTTAAAGGTGGATTTCCTTAGACTGTACTATATTTCTTCGGAATGTAACACTCATAATGCTGTTGGCACTAGCTATAAACTCTATAACCAATAATTCAACAAAGTTCAGAGGGCAGATTGAGTGAAATTTTTACCTTAAGTCTTACCCTATTGAAGTTTGCTGGGTCCTATGATGTCTTATGCACCCCTGCATCCATAAAGGCTACCACATGTGGGGCTGAGATGTTGGCTTTCCAGAGAGCTGTCCTACTGTTGAGCAAAAGGAATAGTTTAGATATTACTCTGGCCCACAGTAGCGTAGGGAACCTTTCTCCATAAAACGTAAAAGTTCTGGCTGACCACAGCATAGTTGTTGGTCTCTGCACAGGTGAATTGTCAGCTGCTGGGTGGCCAGTGCACTCCAAATAAAGCCTGTACACTCAAGTCCAAGTCCATGTTTTTCTCCTCAGTGCTGGTTTATTAATCAATGCAAGATGCAAAGGCTGAAAATGACACACAGCACTTAGTGGAAAAGTAACTGTTCCTTTCTGCCATTTGGGATGGCGAGAGGACCCACCCTTCCCCTACTTGGTAGCCCTTTTTGGCTACTATTGCAATCCCGGCTCAGGTCCTTCCCTGGTGCTAGGTCACTCTCTCTACTAAGGGCCTCTGTTTGTAACAGGCAGAGTCTCTAATGTGCAGTCACATGACACTTGTCATTCTTCTTGAGCTCCCACCCTTCAGTCTTAAAGAGCTGACACTGGGAGCAGAGTGCAGTGTACATGTGCCCTAGGGACCAGCACTGTGTTACAGCTGAGTATCCAGAGTCTGTTTCCGGACCCATTCTCTCATTCCTCAGCTGGTGGTGGCGATAAAACAATATGTCTGTCCACTGAAGGAGGAGGGAATATCCAAATGACTATAAGTCAGGTCATACAGTAGCTGTCCCACAGTCAGACAGCACAAAGGACTTTCTGAGAAAAAACAGGAACAGGACATACAGTCTCCTGGTTCTTTCTAATTCCTAAGGGCTGTACATCAGTGTAATGGAGAACAGAACCTAGTCCCAAGTGAGTAGAGAGTAATCCTGCTGATCTCTCCCGTTTCTGTCTTCTCCTAGACACGTCATCTATTGGATTAGGTAAATGCTCACTAGATTAAGAAACTTTCCGTAGAACTCTTGTATTTTTCTCTGAAACTGTTAATTAAAAGTAGCCTATGCTGCTGTTTTGTGGGCTAATTCATGGTGCACGATTTCTATTTACATGTATGATTACATGAGACTTAGATGGATGTAAGTTAGTTACTTCATCTATATTAGAAATGTTTTGAATTGATCTTGCTGCAAGTTGAAAATTCCTCACTTTCTGATGGGGAAGAGTGAGACATGTCCTTCATTCTTGTGTGACTCTGGTAACTGCCTCAAAGCAGATCACAGTGCTGTATGGAAAGTGGGTGCATGATGGAACATTTTTGTTGTAATAACATTCTGGATGAGGGGAGAATGAAGCAATCATTTCCAGGATTGCTTCTGGTAAACTCTGAAGCAGCTTAGAAAAACGGTGGCAAAGACTGACATAAATTGCTTTTATTACAGTCTTATTTTTCTGAATTATTTGGAATATATGCAGTTATGAATATATAGTATGTGTATCAATTTGGATCTTTCTCTGTTACATGCAGGGAGCCTTGCAAACCAACTGTGAAAGATGAAACCTGTTCATAAGCAAGTACTAGAGTTCAGTAGATGCTCTGTCCAAGCTGCTAACTGTGGTGCTTTTTCAGCAAAACATCTGTGCGTATCTTCATGTGTTTTACTGAATACAGATGGGCTTCAATGCTTTTCTGAATCTGGGCGGTAAAGGGAGAAAAGGCATTGCATGTGACTGCCTGCTCCCCTCTAGCAAAAAATACATGCTTCACTGTGTTGAGAACTTCATTGTTAGGATTCAGACTGACAAACCCCCATTTGTTAAGCATTCTGCCCATGGATGGCCGCCATGTTTCTTACAGCATCTGACGATAATGCATTGCTTAGTCAACAGGCTATTCAGATTTTCACTGTTGATTACCAGTCATCTTATAAATATAAGCCTTTGAACTGTCCATGGAGGAAATCATGCCTTTATCCAAAGCGTTTTATGAGTTCTTGTCTCTGCCATCACTGGGGAGCCACCCTGTGTTTATATGTTACTAGTGTTTTAAAGACTAGTATAGACCTTGACCCAAACCACCAGGGAGGAAAGGAAGGAGTGAGAGCAGCAGAATGAGGAGAATTGGACTTTGAATAAGCAGACTTTAATGAATCCAAAGTACTGGTAGGTGAGGTCCTATGGGAAGAAAACTGAAGGGATAGATGAGTTTGGGTAGGGTTACCATATGTCCGTATTTTCCCAGACTTGTCTGGCTTTTTAGTTGTTAAAAACATCCGGAAAAATACAGACGTATGGTAACCCTACTGTGAAAGTGATGCGGGACTGAGCAGGGGGAGTGGAGGCTGCCGGGGTGAGCTGAGCAGGGGGCACTGGCTGGGGCTGGGTTTGCTCCTGGCCTGGCGTTGCGGCGATGAACAGGAAGCCGCAGCCCAACCCTTATCAGTGGGTGGCAGATGAGGCTGGGTCCCGGGCCCTGTGCTTTGGCTCCATGGGTGGTGGGGGGCAGTGGCTCTAGGTGCCTCTTTCTCCTGCGCCGTGAAGCAGGGCTGGAAAGCAGCAGCAGCAGCGCAGCCTCTCCTGTCCCGTGGCGGGCTAGGTTCCCTGACTGCCCCTGCTGCTGCAGAGGCTGCTGCCACCCTGGGCTCGGGCCACCCAGCTCCCCCCTGAGCAGCGCCCGGTTCCTGCTGCTCTTGGCTAGCAGGTGCGGGAGCCCAGCCGAGCCCAGCCCCTTGTGTCTCCTCCACGGCGGTGCCTCCCACTCCGCGTCCTCCTGGATGGCCGCGGTTGCAGCGGCCGGGGAGCCCCAGAGGAGGCGTGCCCCCCGGGCAAGCTGAGGATACTCTGAGGTGAAGAGGCTGCTGGCCCTGGTGCGGCCTGAGCACTGGAGACTGACAGGTACCTGCCCCTGCCACATCCCGGCACCGCCTACCCCCCAGTCCAGTGAGTGTTTGCCTGCTCCACCAGGCTCAGTGACCTGCTCCATACTGTCAGCCACCCCAATCTCACTGTGACACCAGCATCCCTTGGCAATGAGCCCCTAGATCTTCACAAACAGCTGTCACTGCAGGCCTGAAAAACTCACTGCACCCCACATGTGTCTTACAAGGCACTTACCCACAAAGAGGAACGTGGAAGGGATCTACACAAGGCTGGTAACTTGTCAAGCGTGAGAATCTTTGTAAGATGTGTGTGTGGGTAATAATGAAGGAATAATGAATTTACCCTTCCAAGTCTGCTTTATAGACTTGGAATAGAAATTAGTCACCAGGGGATAATGGCCCTTTGGGGCAAGGGTTATTTGTCACCCTGCCTAACCTGGCTGGTGATGCAATGCAAGGCTCAATTGTTTAGCTTTGCACAATAGTAAGACTTTGAATGGGACACCATCAGAGGCAATGGCAAACCACTGAAACGCCTTAAAAGTAAAAAAAGAAACATTACAACAGGACTGGGGTTTGCCCTGTGTGTAAATAGAAACAAAGGCTGTTTTCAGTATAACACAGAGGAGGAAGTAGCACTCTGTACCGTTTCACCCCTTGTGAGACAGGGCTGCTTTCATGAATGTTTGGGCCCTGGTGTTTGGGAAACCAACCAACTCTGCAAACAGACTGAACTTTGTAGGGAGAGGAGGAACCTACTTTGAGATAAGAAAGATAACTCTTGATAAATGTAGGCCCAGGTTCGTGTTTTATGATTTTGTTTTATATTGTAATCATTTGCTCCCATCACTCTTGTTTCTAGTTAAATTCTCATTCTTAAATAAACTGTCTTTTTTGTTTGGGTGGCGAGCCAGCGACATGCGGGGTGTGTGTGTGTGTGAGAAAAGGCCAGTGGTGGGAAGAGGGAGTTGAAGAGATGAGCGACAAGGGAGCCATCTGCGGGTGGGGGGGGGAGGGCGTGCGGGGGTGAGGAGGCAAGAAGCGGTGAGCCAGCGGCAGGTGGGGGTTCTTGTGGCGGGCATGGGGCTTTCTGGCAGGAGAGTGAGGAGGTGAGTGGCAGATGGAAGGAGTGAGCAGTGGGTGGGGGACTGAGGTGGGATGCAGCAAGCCAGTGGCAGGCCAGGGGGTGAGGAGGGGTGCGGCGGCAGGGCCAAGTGGGGAGGGGGCAGAGTGGGGGTGGAGCATGGAGGGAGTAGGGGTGGACTGTGGGCGAGGCCAACACCCCCCCAGTGGAGTTTCCTCTTTTTTTGAATGTTCAAATATGGTAACCCTAAGTTTGGGAGAGCTGGCCGTTTCGCGAAGAGACTATATTAAAGGCAGAATGGCTGATTATCCAGATGTGAAGGAAAGGTCAGAAGAGTAGTAAGAAGCCAATAAGGATGCATCAGGAACTCTTTAATGACCTAAAAATCCAAAAAAGGAATCCTGTGAAAAGTGGAAACAGACAAATTGCAGAGGAGGAGTACAAAAGAATTGTATAAGTATGTAGGGACAAAATCAGAAATGCTAAAGCCCAAAATGAGTTACACTTAGCAAGATATATATAAAAGGCAATATATAAAATACATTAGGAGCAAGAACAAGATGAAGGAAAATGTAGGCCCTCTACTTAGCAGGGAAGGCGGGCTAATCATAGATGACATCAAGGAAGGCTGAGGTGTTTAATGCCTATTTTGATTCAGTGTTCCTAAAAACGGTTCATGGTGACCTGTTACTCAACAAAATTAATATTAACAACAAGGGGGAAGGAATGAGCCAAAATAAGAAAAGAACAGGTTAAAGAATGTTTAGATATATTAGATATGTTCAGGTCATCAGGACCTGATGAAATTCATCCTAATGTTCCTCAGGAACTAGCTGAAATAATCTTGGAATGTCGCAATTATCTTTGAGAACTCATGGTGGACCAGTGAGTTCCCAGGAGACTGAAGAAGGTAGAATGTTTGCCCATCTTTAAAAGTGGTGATTGTCCTGCTCAGCTTAGTACTGGTGTCTAATTCTGGATGCCACACTTTGGAGAGAGTCCAGAAGAGAGCAAAAAAAAAAAAAATTTATACAAGGTTTAGAAACTTGACATACTAGGAAATTCTAAAAACAAACACACACACCTCAACAAAACTGGGCATGTTTAGTCTTGAGGTGAAAAATAGACTCTCTGTGGGGGTGGGGACCTGAAAAGTCTTCAAATATGTTATGAAGAAAATGGTGATGAAGTGAAGGTAGGACAAGAAGTAATGGGCATAATCTCCAGCAAGGGAGATTTAGGCTAGATTTTAGGGAAAGTTTCTGTAAGGATAGTTAAGTTCTGGAATAGGCTTCCAACAGACAACGTGGAATTCCCACCATTCAAGGTTTTAAAAACAGGTTGGCCAAACTTTGCCCTGTCTCAGCTCATGGAGCTGAACTTGTTGACTTGTAGTCTAGAGGTCCCTTCCAGCCCTTTATTTCTATGGTTCTGTGACTCAAAGGTGCAACTAATTTTGTATCTCAGAGTGAATTATAAATGTTTGGTTTTTTTTGTAACTATTTGGAGGACTTTCTTAGCTTGGACATAAAATGCAGAAATTAACACAGTTGTTTTTAACTCAAATAGTAAAAGATCCATGAGAAATAATGCTGCCCCTATGAATTAACGTATATAATATGCCTTTCCTAGGACATGACTCCTTACCAGTGGCTGGCAGTTGGTATCATCAGCAGCTGCAGTTGAACTCAGTTTGGTCCTTTCAACACTTTTAGTTAAACTGTTTCCAGCATTGGTTCAACTGCATCTATCACTGCTACGTTGTCAGTGACTGGCTAACTTCTAGTGTAGACCAGACTACTGAAAGAAGGAACTCCTTTATGTTTTTACAAGACTTCTTTTAGTTGTCAGAAAGTAACTACGTAATAATTGACACCTTCTTGTTCAGTTCACTTGCTCCCTGTTACTAGTTTATACCTGCTTCAATCTGTCACATTTCTAAGGTGCTCATAATTGTAGTAGCTGAGGATATCTACACTGGGATTAAAAAAACCTGCAGCACTAGTCTTAGCCTGGGTCAGCTCACTGGGAGCTTACGGGGCTTGGGCTGCAGGATTAGAGAATTGCAGTATAGATTTTGAGCTGGAGCCTGTGCTCTGATACCCCAAATGGGGAAGGTCAGGCTCCAGCCTGAGCCCCAGTGTGTACTGTGTACATTGTTATAGCCCTGTGAGCCTGAACCAGATGACCTGGGCCAGTCACGGGTGTACCATGGTTTTTTATTGCCGTGTAGGTATTCCTTAAGCAACAAAAAGCTTAGATTCAGATAGCATTGTCCAAATAGGGCATCAGAGCAGATTCTGCTCTTCACTTCTTCCAGCTTCTAGGAAACATTCCTGCTTTACCGACACAACCAATTTTTTAAAAATTATTTGTTTGATTTGCCCTTATTAGTGCATATATATGACAACTTTGGTAGAGTGTGCCTGCAGCCGTTATGGATCATACAGAATTGCTAGCTAAATCCAGATTGCAGAATCTAGTGATGTGCAAACCAAAAAGCTCAAACCGCTTGATCTCTTTGCAATGCAGGATGATATTCCACTGCTCAGAGTTGGAAAGTAAGCGTCTTACATGTAAGTTGAGCAACTTTGCTGCAGAATTATGGGAAGAATTTGTACAAACCTCCACAATGTCAGTTTTAGAGAGTCCTTTTTCTGACTCTTACTCAAATAATATTCAAGTTCAGCTTGAGGGAAATAATAATTTAAATGTCATGAATTGACATTGTACTTGTGGGTATGGCTTTTTCTCTATCCCCCTCCCCCCCCCAAAAAAATCCCCTATGTTTCAGCAAAACAAATAGTTTGACTAAAGAATTGAGGTGCACATGGAGAATTGGATCTGATTTAAACTTAGAAAGTCAGGAAATTAGTTATTCCATTGTTCACTGAACATATTATGGCAACGAATTGGAATCTAGAAGCAGCATCTAGCATACTGTTCACTGCATGCTACCATACACGAGCGCTGTAAGATCTTGGCCCCATTGAAGTTGATGGGAATTAACAGTGGAGTTCCAGCTTTATCAGGTTAAAACGTGCAGTTTTAATTTGACCCCTTTGGGCGAATGCATTATGATACTGTCTTTAATTACATGATGACATGCTATATTTTCCCTGCCTCATTCGCTAAGCAGAATGGAGGGTGCTCAATTACTGAGAAGTTGCTATTCAATATTTTGTTTTAGCTGTTTGTTCAATGTGTGGCCCTATGCCCTTTTCACTGCATGCTATTCAGTCCTTGCTCTGATTTTAATTACCTCCTGGGATTTTCTATGGCCCTCTTCACTATAGTATCTGAATGCTTTGCAAACATTAATTATTCTTCACAACATCCTGATAAGATGAGGAAGTGATATTATTCCAATTTTGCAGATGGGGAAACTGGGTCACAGAGAAATTAAGGTTAAAAGTATCCGCTAATTTTGGGTGCCCAGTTTGAGATGCCTAGGATCTGATTTTTTGGGGTGGAGTATTTAGCATTATGGAGCACTTACTATGTTCAAAACACAGCTTCCATTTACTTCAGTTGCACCTGAGTGGTCAGCACTTCTGCAAATCAGACCCCAGAGTCTCAAATTGGGCACCTAGAAAATGAGGAACACAGTTAGTGCCCATCTGTGAAAAGTTTAGGTTAAGTGACTTGGCCAGCACCACAAAGAAACTCTGTGGCAGAATCCAGTTCTCCAGGATAGCTTGAATTGCCTTAGCAATAAGACCATCCTTTCTTTTCCTGCAATCCCCTGCCTCATTCACTACACAGCTTCTAGCTCCTGCAACAAATGAGGCAGGAGTGCTACACACAAGTGCCCTTTTTCACCATACATCTCTGATTCACCCCCGCAGGTCCATCCAACACATGGCAATGACTTAGGCCGGGTCTGTACTGTGCAGCTTTTAGTGACACAGCCATGTCACTAGAGGTCGGGCAGTGTAGCTGCTGTTTGTCGGCTCTTTTGCCGACAAGATACTTCTTCCCCTAACAAGCAGTGTTTATGTTGTTGGCAGGAGAGCGTGCTCCTACTGACAATGTGCAGTTCACACTGGCACTTGCCGCAGCAAAACTTTTGTCTTTCAGAGAGGAGGGAGGCTAACACCTCTGAACAACAAAAGTGTTGTCATTCAATTGCCAGTGTAGACGTAGCCTTAATGGTACAACTGAGCCTTCAATGTCCATTTTTTGCAACATTTCTTCCAGTCCAGCAGGACTAGCTCATGCTCCTTTCTGTGCTCATCAGCACTTCTCTTGACTGTCCCAGAGCTTTGAAATCCCACTTGTCATGGGTCTTCTCCCCACCCCCAGCTCAGTGTTTTGCAGGGTGAATTTACTCTGCAAGACCGGAAGAATTTTTAATGCTCATCCTTACAGGTCATCATAGAGATGGTATCAGAGGGGTAGCTGTGTTAATCTGGATCTGTAAAAGCAGCAAAGAGTCCTGTGGCACCTTATAGACTAACAGCACGTCTTTATAGAGATAGAAGAGTCCTTTCTCAGTAGCTAAACAAGTAGGATCCGCAGCACTGCCATTATTGCAGCATTTTATTGAAACAAAACAAACTCCACTGTTACAACTCCTGCTTGTGATAGATTTCTGTAGCTGTTTTAATGAACAGTGAAGGTTAGCAATGGGGCAGTCAAGCTGAAGCACTAACCACCACTGATGATGTTGGGAAGATGAGTTGTTAGCCTCTCCTGTAAACCAGATAACACATGGCTGCAAAGATCTCATCCATAACTGACAACGCTTTTTGGAGAGCAGGATCACAAATTCTAAAAAGCCTTGCATATTTCCATTCAGAATATTCTGTTGGAATTGCAGGTATTAGCAGAGGTTATTTATCTGCCCAGAAAAAAGCCACACTGCTACACCAAGCATTTTACTCAATATTTTAAAGGGCAACACAGCCTTATTTTTCCTGAAATGCAAGGTATCTTTCTGCTTAGAAGTAGTCACATGCCAAGCCCATTCTAGTTACACAACACCTCAAATTATCTTCTTAAGTTTTAACTGGGCTTTAACGTTTCTGATTTGCCTTGAGGAAAAAGTCTTTCAGAAATTTAATAACTCCTTAAGCACTTGGCTCCTGAACAGGAAACCTACCACTGTATTTGGACGCACAGTGATATTTAAATATTGTAACATGGACTAGAATCCCCTGCCTGGTCTGGCCAGAATAAATGCCACGAGTAGTATACCCAGTCCTCTCTCTTGTTACCTGTGTAGGCTGATTCCTTCTGCCCCTTATTCTCAAAGCTTCCTGACCCCTAGGTACTGTTTTGAAGGCTTGGAACTTAAGAGCATAAAGGGGGAAAGAAAGAAATCAGAATCCTTAGAAAACAATGGAACAACCAGTGGATTCATAGACAAGACCTGAAAGGATGACTGATCGTTTAGTCTGACCTCCTGCATAGCACGGACCATAGAACTTCTCTCAAGTCTTGTTTGAGCTAAAGCAGATCTTTTAGAAAATATTCAGGTTTTGTTTTTTTTTAAAGTTTATAATGATGTAGAATCCACCACAACCCTTATTACATGATGAAAGGTTAAGTAACCACTGGCTGTTAAACATTTACTATCTAGTCTGAAAGTGTCTAGCTTCCAGTTCTAGCCACTGGATCTTGTTATACTTTTGTCTGCTAGATTGAAGAGCTTTCTGTTTCATGTTTTTGTTCCCCATATAGCTTGTAATCAAGTCACCTCTTAGCCTTCTTTTTGTTAAACTTTAAAAACTGAGCGCCTCAGGTCTTTCACTACAAGGTATGTTTTTCAGTTCTTTAATTATCCTTGTGGCTCATCTCTGACCTCTATCTTGAAAATAGGACACCAGAACTGGACGCAGTATTCTAAGTAGTAGGATCAGGTTGGAAGGGATGGGGGGGGGGGGGGAGAAAGTGTCGTGGGTGAGAGGAGAAAAGGCAGAGAAGTCTGTGCCCATTCGACTATAATCCCCTCCCATTTCTCACAATTCCTTTACAATCAGCAAATATCTGTAAAAACCCAGTAACAAAAGTATCTTCTCTTCCTTTAGCATTGGTCCAGGTAGACGATGACAAGCTATTATTGCTATCACTTGAGCTATTACTCTGTTAGCTCAACTGACAGAGGTCTGTATGGTGGATCTAATGGTTCATCAGCAGGTTTGGACCATGTGGGTATCAATATGATGCCATGCAATAGAATAAAAGGTTCCTAGCTGACGTTAACTAGGAACCTTTTAATTCACCTAGGCAGTGTCCACATGGGGGAGTTAGAGCACAGCACTTCAGTGCTTCCTGGTATTCGCACCCCCGTAATTCAAACTACAGGGCAGTGTAGACAAGCCCTAAGGGAAGTTAATCTAAACTAACAAAAACTGAATTGAAAATAAATTTAAATTCTATTCACTTTGGAAAAGAATTAAGATAAACTGAATTAAGGACACTTTAATTCCAAATGAGTGTCCCCGTAGAGATTTAATGCAATTTAATTAATCCATTTTAATTCACCCCTTTAGTTCTTTTGAGTTAATTTTCCCAAGTGTCCCCATGTAAGCAAGCTCTGAGAGAAGTTTAAATTGGTGTAAGTGTGCATACACCTAGGGGTTTGCACTGGTATATGTTCACTGATTTTTAAAATTGATCCAGTTACAAGTGTGCCAGGGCCACTTGTTCAGGCCACAAAATGCATGAGTTTGACTTAAAAATCATGATTTTTTTTAAATGGTGGGTGGTTTTATTTGTTTTGTTTATTTTTTTTTGCTGGTTCCTGAGTTTTTAGGGTGCACTTGGGTCATGTTTTTTTAAGCTTTTCTCTGTAACAGTGAGGACTACAAACTTGCAACTTCTCTAAATGAAAGCCGAGAATCTTACATAATTACCTGATTGTAGGAGTTGGAGCTTCAAGAAAAACACCAAATGCAATAAGATTTGCAATAAAAGCAAGAGTGTTGACAACACTACCTATGTTAGTTGTACAGTGTAATTCAAAATTTAAGGTCTTTGTACAATGGGATTTGAGCCAATAGTGCATCTGCAACAATGTAGGCCCCAGTGAAGTCTCATTACCATTGTGTATCTATGCAATGGGCTTGCACTGACGCAGCAACATACAGTGGCTAAAATCCAGTGCTCATAAGCCTAAGGGCAGGTCTACACTGGAAGTGCTAGATCAGCGCAGCTGCAGCGCCTCTGAGGAAGATGCTCTGTGCTGACGGGGGAGCATCTCCCACCGACATAGCGCCGGTGTGAACAGTGCTTAGTTTGCTGTAACTTGCGTCGCTCATGGGGGGGGAGGGTGTCTCTCTTTTTTTTTTTTCTTCCTTATACCCTTCAACAATGTAAGTTACATCGACTCAAGCGGTAGCGTAAACCTGCTCTGAGAGACTCCAAGTATAATTTACATATCATTAAACTCCCTATAATAAATACAGGTCATATCAGACAGACAAGTCACCGACCATAGCATTTACGTTAAATTTAAATAGACTAAAGCAATGAACCAGTCTGAAAGTACATCTCAGGGTTTGAGTCGCTTAATTAATCATTCAGCCTTCACCTTGGCAGTTTATTGTAGTGCTAGAATTCCTTGCTATGGCTGATGGATTAGTTTTTGTAATTGAGTTACTTAATCACTTATTCTTGATTGCCACTGCGGGGAGAGGGAAAGAAACTTTTCATTGCAGTAATTCTGTTCTGTAGTGTGTGTATATAATTCGGATCAAGAAATCAATCTTGTAAATCTTGTTCAGACTTGTCTCCTAACCTGCAGTAGAAAACATTGCAAAGACAGTGAAGAAGGAGCAGCTGGAGAGTTGCTAAGGAGAAATCTAACCAGACTGTTGTACGGAGCACTAACTTAATAGAAATTTGTTGTCTGTGTTCAGTTCAGTTGGTAAAGAAAATCCATGTGACTGTTGTAATTCTTCATAAAGCTTTAAAGATCGAAACAAGTGACACAACTTTTACAGAAATAAAATTAAAGGCATACTCTTACATTGGTTTAGGACCAAAAGTTAGGTTTAAAGGCAGAGAATTTTAGGGTGGAATTCTCAGTCCACCCCATTTTTGCCCTAACTCCATTCCCGTTTAAATCATTGGGAGTTTTACTGTAGACTTCAGTTAGAGTTAGGCCAAAACTGTGTGCTTTTGAAAATTTGTATCCTGTAAAGCTAAGTTTGATAGAAATGTTTCTTCGAGCCAGTGATGTGGGAGCTGAAACTGAGACTCCAAAGTCCTCTGGTATTGGGGTCACAATGCATTCATTAGTTGGAAAAATCTTTTAATCTCTATTGAGCCGAACTTGATTCAAACTGGTGACCTGCGAGTGAAAGGCTCTGTAGCTCATTAATAGTGTCATGAGCGATTCAGTCCTGCAAAAATGCTGATTTTGAGAGGAAGCCGATATGTTTGTAATAAACAAAAATGTTACGTGAAGGTTATAAAGACAAGCACTCGAAAGTTAGGAAATACCAGAACTAAAGATTCTTGTGCAACCTTAACTCTACTGTTGTGCATATGAATTACAATATGCTCTGTAAGCATATGATCACATACTCCCTTCCCCCCTCCCTTGCATGGCATGTCAGTGTGTTTGAACTCTGCACCTTCAGTTCTACAGCAGGGGCCCCCTGAATTAAAGGAGTTACTGTTAGCAGAGGTAGGCTGTTGTCCTCTCTGTGGACTGCCCCTAGAGGGCATCATGGTACACATGTTGCCATTGGTTTAAATCCAGTGGTTTTCACCCTTTTTTTGCATTTGTGGACCCCTAAACATTTCAAATGCGGGGCAGGCTCCTTTGGGAAAACTTACACCTAGTCTGTGGACTCTCAGGTTGAAAACCACTGGGTTTAAATAACTGAAACAGCAGTGGGAAGTGGGAAGGATTCCAGGTTCTGTTCCTGGCTCGGAGAGCAGAGTTCCTGGCTCTGAGAGTGGAGTGTGGGGCTGTAGTTAGGTAGCATAGCCAAATGCAAAGATTTGGTGCATTTATTCTGAAATGGAGTATGGCAAAGTGGATGAGTTTTGGGGATCTTGGGCAGGGGCTCTCAAACTGGGGGTTGTGACCACCCGGGGGTCATGAGGTTATTTACATAGGGGGTCGCAAGCTGTCAAGCTCCACCCCAAACCCTGCTTTGCCTCCAGCATTTATAATGATGTTAAAAATATAAAAAAGTGTTTTTAATTTCTGAGGGGGGGGTCACACTCAGACGCTTGCTATGTGAAAGGGGTCACCAGTAAAAAAGTTTTTGAAAACCACTGTATTAGAAGATAGCAGGTCTATTGGTAGCTTTGCCTGAAGTGACCTTCAGCAACTTATATTATCTTATTCGTAGAGCTGTGTGGGAACAGGAATTTCCATGGCATGGAAAACTTTGCATTTCCACTCGAGTAACCACCCAGCCTGCCTGCCTGCTGGACATGCTGTCTGGGGAGCTGGCCTGCTGTGAAGCTGGTACCCTGGCAGCTAACCAGGAGGGCAGTTGAGGATCCCGGCAGGCTGGGTTGGATAACTGGCTTGCCTCTCTGATTTCCATAGACGGTTTTGTGTGGAAAACTTTGATTCCACTGAATCAGCGTTTTCTGGTGGAAAAACTGTTCTGTTGAAAGATATTTGACCAGTTTTACTTACTAGTAAAGTAGGGGGATTGAAAGTTGACTCTGCTATTGGTAAGGGTATGAGGTCCTGGTCTGTAATATGGGTTGTGAACTGCACAGAAATTTAACACCAGTCAGCAGAAGAAGAGACTTGAACTTAGTTTAGAACTTAGAAACTTGTTGTTTCTGCCTGGTCAGCTTTCTGTAGACTAAGGGTATTCAATGGAGAGGGAGGATTTCTGTCCATGAGGTTTTATTGTGCTAGCACAAGGGAGTCAATAATGAAACTCCCTGTAAACAAAAGGGATACAGGTTAGTCTACTTTGAGTGGCTGAGCTGAGAGAAATGCACTATTAATATCACTGATAAAAGGAACTTGTCCTATCAACTGATTCTTTTCCTCTTTCTTTTCAGTAGTCAATGCCAGGGTTGGCTCCAGGTTTTCTGCCATCCCAAGCGGCCAAAAAAAGAAAAAAAGCCACAGCAGTGCGATCGCGCCGCTCCACTCTTCGGCGGCAGGTCCTTTGTTCCGACAGGGATAGAGGGACTTGCTGCTGAAGATCCGGACATGCTGCCCCAGTAGCAACTGCAGTGCTGCCTCTGATATTAGCCGCCCCAAGCACCTGCTTCCTTAGCTGGTGCCTGGAGCTGGCCCTGGTGAATGCCCTCTTTAAATCACTCAAATGTGATTGAAGTGCTTTCCTTTTTCCTTCAGGAAAACTAAGAATTTGTTAGGTTACTAAATGTTTTGTACCATCTCTGCATAGTGTGTGTCCCTTGTCTTGTGACTCCACACCCCAGGTTGGAGGTCAGCATTCTGGCCTGGATTTTTCTTTTTGTGATTATCAGCAGAAGGTTTTACTAAGCTTGAGGGGGCCTTGCTTGTGCATGATGGCCAGACAGCATGATAGCTCTGACTGCATTACATTAGATTTTGTGCAGTAAGTTTACAGTGCATGAAATTTTCTGCTGCCTGACTTGCACTGATTCCCCCTCCCCCAAGGGAAACCAGATGGATAAGATAATAAATGTATACTTACTATAAAACACTCGATGGCTCCTTCACCCAGCCCAAGCGTTCAGGGGCACTATCTAAACAAATCACTGTAAAATCCTAAAAGGAGCATTCTTAACATATCAATGTTAAACATTTATTAAGGTACTTAACATTAACATCATATAGATCAAACCTGCATTGTGGTTAATGGCCCTACGCTTGCAAAAATTGCCGCTGGATTTTAAATGACATAAAGTAGTCAGAACCCAACCTTCACACCTCATTTGAAAAATATAAAAACCATGCAGCTAATGGCTGCTTTGCAGCATGCTCTAGTCACAGCTGTGTGTGGACTGCCCAGCGGATCTGCTATGGGTGCCAGGACTTGTTTCTTTTCTGTGGAAGTTAAAATCTGTGTGTGTTGCTGTTGCTGCATCCTCCTGTTGTGGAGTTTAACCCTTTCAGATTGCTACAGTGCCAAAGATTAAGGGGTGCTGCAGTCACTGAAGCTCTGTTGGTCTGTAGGTTTGGTGTTGTGTGGGCAGCTCTAAAATGTTGTTTCATTCAACTTGTCTGGTGACCTTGAATGGTGATGGAAGACAAAATGGGAGGGGGGGGGTTGTGTGCATGCGCGTGCGTATTCCATTTAGCCCAGAAGCTGCCAAATGTCAGTTACTCAGACTGTGCTCTTGAAAAATTTCTTGGTGAATTCAGCTGAGTTCGATAAATCCGTTTTACTCAGCACACAAGTAGACTTGAATGATGATGCCACTGCCAGCAATGAGAGCTGCTTTGCAGTCACCCAGCTCTGTAGTGCTACTTGCACTTTGCAGATGCAGTCCTCTTAGTTGAGAGGAGACTTTTTTTTAAATTTTAAATTGCATTTGACTCACTTCTAATTACATTGGCAGTGGTTGCTGGAGGAGAAGGTCTGATGTACCAAAGGACTGTCAGACTCTGCCTGGTGATCCCTACAACCAACTTAATCTTTCTCCTGCTTCCTTTTTGATTATTGATAAATAAGTATTTTATTGAACAGATCAGAGGGAGTTGCCTGGTGAACTTTATTTCCACCATTTGTCAACAGAGGCTGGCAAAAGAGAGGACTATGTAATTTCCAGCCCAGATGTTCAGACTTGCATGTCTAGGGCCTAGACTCCACTTAAAATTTTACTAGCATAACTGTGTTGATAAGGGGTGTAACTTCTTTTTTTGTTGTTGTTGTTGCGCCTAACAGCTATATAATGTACGGTAGACAGTTTTATAAGGTGCTTGACTGAATCAAAGTAAGTTATACATATATAAGTGCTTTTATACTGTATATCTGCATGTTCACTAAGAGGTTTTGCTGCTTTAACTATCCTGCTATAGTAAAAGCCACAACTTATTTCGTATATCCAAGGACTAATGTTGAACAGCTAAATCCATATTTAGGCACCTACATTGTCACAGGAGCTGAGCACCAGCTCCTATTTCAAGTCACCTGAAGGACACACAATGGGCAGCTCCTATTGAAGTCCATGCTCAATACTTCTGAAAATCAAGCTACTTATTTTGGTGCTTAAATGTAGGTGCTTCTGTCAGAAAAAGTTGGCCTTTATGACCAGCTCTGACGCTTCAGTCCAGGCAGCTCGCAAAAGCCCAAATCATTCCCTCCATCTGCCTGAATAAAGTCTGTTTTTAAATATGTATGGCCTTTTGACAATATCTAGGCAGGCTTCTCTATTTCTGTCAATTTAGCCATAATGGCTAGCAGGATGCCACCCATTCATGTTACTGCAGTAGTTGCAGGGGCCTGTCAGTCACTACTATGGTAATATCTGAAAGCAAATGAAGAGATCATTTAACCAGAGATGAGATGGCAGGTCAGCCAGTCCTGGAGTCACACTGCAGCTGGTGACGGGATTGACCTAAATACAAGCTTTTTTAATCCCTCAAACGAGGGGGAAAATCGCTCTTGGAATGAAAAGCCAGGAATGCCGAGCAGGGCTGTTATGAGGGGAAGGGAGAGAGAGGATTGCAATCTAGCATCAAAAAACAAAAGTAAAATCTATTAAAACTAGATGCAAGTGTCTCTCTGGAAATTTTTTGCCATCATGCTCCTTATGTTTCTTGCATGTATCTTCATTATTTTCTTTTACCAGTTGTGATGCAGCTTTCTACCCAGTCACTGTTAAGTGGAGCAGAAAAGATTTTTAAAGCAGCAGGTCCCTGCAAGAGCCTAGCAGCAGCTGCCTGCTTCCCCCTACCTTACTGTTTATGGTGTGAATTCTGTTTCCTGACCCTGGCACTGTCAAATATTGGTGTTTTAACATGAGCTTTGCTCACTTTTTCTCCAGTGAGTAGTTTAATGGATAAAATGAAAGCACCTGTCCTTGTAAAACTGTGGTTCTGCTTAAATGTGATAAAAGATAATAATTCTGGTAGAGTGTCTATAAACTCTAGCCAGTTAAAATATTGGCCAGTTTTGATCTGAATCACCATAGTTCAATAGCAGGACATGGAGCTTTTGAATTTCCCCCCTCTCTTGTCTGTAGGCTGACACACACATGGCGTGAAATCCTGGCTCCCCTGAAATCAATACGAGTTTTGCCAATGGATTCACCCAGGAACTCTAATGATACATTGGAATATAATAATAGCTAGCTATTACATAACACTTTTCATCAGTATCTTTCAAAGTGCTTTATAAGGGGAGGTCAGTATCATCATTCCCATTCAACAGATGGAGAAGTTGAGGTCCAGAGAGAAGTGACTTTGCCCAGGATCACTTAGCAGGCTAGTAGCAGAGCTTGGAATAGAATCTGGATCTGTGGAGTCCCAGACCAGTGCACTTTCCATGAGGCTTTTACATGATCTCACACTTCAGTTTTGTGGCTGGTGGACTCTGAGCTATGTTCAGAGTTCATTGAAGTCCATGCAAGGGACAAATTGATGGTTACCTGTGCAATAATCAGAGCCTCTGTTTGTCATATTTTCAGAGGTTGAAAGAAGGCATAGTATTCTCCGTTCAGTAAAGCTCTTCCTTCAAGTGAAGTGGGATCTTTAATAACTTGAAGTCTTCAGGACCCTGGTTTTACCTCACTCCTTGCAATTCCAGAAGCAAGTGACCAATTTACACCAAGTCTGGGGATTGATTCCCTGTTGACTTAAGTGGCTCTCTTCTCTCCATTGAACCACCAGTGTCATTCTGTACAAGGACTATAAATAACCATGGTTTTGTCATGGTTATCTTTAGTAAAAGTCACAGACAAGTTGCAGGCAATAAACAGTAAATGGGAGCCTGTGACCTATCTGTGACTTTTACTAAAAAGGGGGTAGGGCTGGGGAATGAAATGACAGCTGGAGCCCCGTGGATGGGGGGGAGCGACGACCCGAGCCCTGCCCGAGGCCAAAGAAGTCATGGAGCTCTGGTAGAGTCACGGAATCTCACTGAATGGCATGTGTCTGGATTATTATTAACAGACAATTGTCTGTGGTGGAGCAAATTCTTCATCTTATTCATTTCCCCACACTGTAAACTTCTCAAGGCAGTGGCTGTGTCTTATGTTTTCTAGAACAATAGGGACCCATCCTAGTTGCAGCCTGCTTTTGCTTCTGCAATGCGAATAATAGCCTGCAAAGTAGGATTTTGTTGGGAATCTGCACACTATGATTTTGTTGTGTATTCAGTTTTTCCAAGTATTCTAATACCCTTTTTCTTAAATGCACAGATGTGATGTGTGGGGAAGGGATTATTTCCGGTCAGTATGGATCTAGAGGTTACTGATACGTCTGGCATACAAGAGATTAACGTAGAGGAAATAGAAGAAATAGGGCAGTGTGCTAGACTGCTCTGTTTGCTAACAAGCAGGGGGCTCTGAATTCAGAGACCGTTAGCTGGGGAAAGTTCATATGAAGCCAGGTGTTGAGGGACTGTAGATGGGAAGAAAGTAGTGGTGGCAATGTCCTCAGAAAACCTGTAAAGATGTAATTTTTGACTACAATTTCTTATTTTAGTAATACTGTTGCAGCTATAGGGACCTGGTTTCATTTATTTCTGTAATTTTTTCATAAATCAAATTGAGCTGTATGCTGTAATTTTTTGTTTTTGTTTTGTATTTTGCTTATTTTTCTATGGCTTCTTGATTTGGCTTCTGGTTTGTCACAGGGTGCTCAGGTGCCATTAATATTAAGGAAATGCATTCACATTGGATTTTAATAACTTTTATTTTAATAATAGATGAAATGTGATAGTTGAAGGCTGTTTGTTTTTATTTTGATGTGATAGTTTTAAAGGTAGGATTTTTGTATATGGTATGTTGATGGTTATATAGAAATTTTCAAGAAAACCAGAAATAAAGAAGCTCATATATTATTTTCTATCTGATGTATATTTTGGTCCTGGTTTAAAGTGCTCTGAGCACTGGATCTCACATACCCTTTCTGAGTAACACAGGGAGTTGACATATACTGTCAGAATGGAAAAAGTGCAAATGCATTTGGTGTAGAAAGAGGAGTAAACTGGCTTCTTGTCCCTTTTGTTTTGGAATTAAAAACTTTCCCATTGCTATTTGATCTGCTTTCCTTTCCTGAGGCTTTTCTAGGGGCACCTCGTCAAGGTATTTAAGAATTACTTAGGTAAGAATCAGGAAGCTGATGATGGCATATCACAGATTCCTCAGTTTTTCTCACAATGGTTATTTTTCATAGGTCAGCCTAGTCCATGAAAAGTGTTCTTGTTCTTTTTCGTAGCACTGAGGCACATAAATTTTCCTGCAGCAATGAAACTCAGAGGTTAATTTCCTTGAGAATGGGGCGGGGTGGATAAAAGCTGTCCAGAAGCATGAAGCAGAGATTTAGTGAGCATGTGGAAACGTAAAAGAAATGTGAAGTCCTCACTATCTACATACACAGCTGTCTGGAAACACTTACAGGTATGTCTACGTGCTGCAGCTAAGAGCAGGTTTCCTGACAGATGTGCTAGCTCTGCTTGAGCTAGAGCACTAACCATAGCAGTGTGGGTGTTGCAGCGTAGCTGGTGGCATGGGCTAGCAACCTGAATATGACCCAGGGGTATGGGTGGGTTCATACACAGGTGGCTAGTTGCTGCTATTTTTAGCACATTAGTTAGAGCTGAGCTAGAATGTCTGTCTACCTTTGCTGCAGTGTAGACATACTGAAAACTACTTACACCATGTTGGCCCTGCCCTCACAGGGGGCTTGAATTGAGTTTGTCGCAGCAATATCCTGAAGCTGTTTTTATATTTCACACTCACTTCTGACTTCACAAACTTTCTATATCAGTGTGCCTGTGTCACTGACATGATGCATTTGCAACAAACCAGTTAACTTAGATCGCTACTGGCCTATGGTATTTGTTTTCAGGTGGGTTTTTCTGTTTGTTTTTTTTGCAAACTGATAAGCAGTGTGTGAATTAAGTCAAAAGATGGATGATGATGCAAATCATTGGTATTTCTGATTTCCAACAGCTGTTGAAATTCTGCTTTTGCATAACTCACATTTGCAGAAGTAAAAACAATCACCTGGTCTTTCAGTGTGCTTAGTGTACCTCAGTACATTGTGATTTGGCTACCCACAGTTCAGGTTTTCATTTTCATAGTGTCCTGACCTGGACTGGTAGCAGTCACATTCAGCTAATTCCTGGCTCCTACATTCCATGCCATTTAAACATGCCCCCAATCTGTGGGAGCTATAGCTATCCTTTCTGATGCCTTGACAATACCCAATAGCCCTGTGTTTGTAGGGGCAGACAGATGGTTTTCTACAGAACTAAGGGAATGGGTAGTGAGGGTGAAAGTGGGGGTTCTATTTCTTACACTGCCATCCACTGTAGAATCTAAACAGACAACCTAAACCAATCGTCTCTCGAGGAAAACTACTTGCCTCTTGCTTAACACAGAGCCCACTCCAACTCCTATTGGGTCCCCATACCAGATGTAACGGGTTCAGGTTTTCAATATGTAACCCAGGGTGGTGCTCTGTGTCATGGTTTACAATAATGAATAACTGATGTTAAACTGATCAAACCGATGTTTTGTCAAGAGACATTTAAGCTTATAAACATTCATTGCTAGTTTCCTGTTTGCTGTGTTGTACTCCTTTCTGTCACTTGTAACCAAAGCTTTCTTCAGTACAGTCCTTCAACAATAATCCAGCTGCAATGAGACACTGGAAAGATTACCTTTATCCTAGAGCATTGGCTTCTAGGCTGCTAAAGCGTTGTATCTCACCCTGATTGCATTCTGGACAGCTTAGGGTGTTTTATTTTATTTATTTAATTAATTTAAAGTTTCTCTCTCTTTTATATTTTAGGAAAATATTAGCACCAGCAAACTGGCTGTATTTCCAGACTCTTCTCAAAGTAACACCATGGATTGGCAAAGGTCCTGTGACCTATATCTTCTGAATTTGCCTTGATCGCTATCACAGTCTACACTAATTAATTAAATATCCAAGAGCTTTTTATTATGGCTTAAATAGTTTGCCACCTTGTTTTAATTTTAAATAATATTTACTTTTAGTCTCAGGTTGCCATCTTTCCCCTCATTGTGTACACTGAGGAAAGACTGAAAAAATTGGGTTTGTTTAGTCTGGAGAAGAGAAGACTGAGAGGGGACATAAGTTTTCAAATACATAAAAGGTTGTTACAGGTAGGAGGGAGAAGAATTGTTCTTCTTAACCTCTGAGGATAGGACAAGAAACAATGGGTTTAAATTGCAGCAAGGTCGGTTTAGGGTTGGACATTAGGAAAAACTTCCTAACTGTCAGAGTGGTTAAGCACTGGAATAAATTGCCTAGGGAGGTTGTGGAATCTCCGTCATTGGGGATTTTTAAAAGCAGGTTGGACAAACACCTGTCAGGGATGGTGGTCTAGATAATATTTAGTCCTGCCTTGAGTGCAGGGAACTGGGCTAGATGACCTCTCGAGGTCCCTTCCTGTTCTATGATTCTATGATTGTCTGCCAAAATTAATGTGGGTAATTCTTAACTCATGACATTTAGTACTTAACCTCCATTTGTGTGCAACCCCACCTGACATGGCTCGGGCTGTGACCCACCGGTAAAATCTAGGTGATTCAAAGTTAAGAATATCGCTCTGCCCGTAACACGTTTTGATAGTATTAGCTGTGGCAGGCTTCCTGAGTTGGAGTTGGGACCTGGTTACCTGAGAAGAAAGGCTGCATGCTATGCTGTCCCAGTCAGGATCAACAGAAGTGTTTGAACTGGTTCACTCTTTGTTTAAATGGGGTGGAAGGGCTGTTGTCGGGGGCGGGGGGGGCGGGTTCTGTGAAAACTTCTCACTTTGGACGTTGCTCCCTCACATCTTATCTGCTATTTCCCACCTCTGCTCTTCTACAATTTGGGTTTATTAACCTTTCAGGCATGCTGTAAAAGCCACGTTTGATTGTGGGCGTTTTGGAAAGTGGGGGCAATTGGCTGCGCCACTTAGCTGGAAATTAAGGGGTTGTTTAGGCTGGAATTGTGTTAGGCCAATGCTGCGTTCTTTTGAAAATCCCACAATAATTTTAATCACTTGGCAGGTTGTGTGAATTTTAGAATAAGCTGTTCTCTTTATTTTTTGAGTTGAATAACATGGTTTTAATCTGTGTAAATCACCTTAGATAATTAGACTTGTAATATAAAATCAGTCGCTAACTGAAACAATGTGCAAGAGAGAAACAAAGTAGTAGTCACTCTTGGGAAAACTGCTCTTCACCTGAGTAGAACAATATGCAGTACAGCTGTGAAAGCACCGAACAGTTTGCTTTTGTGAATCTGGTGTAAACTTTTTTTTTTTCTGGTTATACCACTGATTTAGTTTTAGTTGTTAAAGAATCCTGAACAGGTGACTCTTCCATGCTCCTAAGTGCTTAGAGACTTTGATTATTTTGTTTCCACTTTATACAGTGCCCAAAGCAACAAAACTTCTCAGCCCTGATTGTGACCACAGGGTGCTTCTATAATACAAATAACATCCATTTAAACATATAAACCAGCATTAAGCAACACAAAAACACACACAGCAGTTTTCCTGGAGCCAGAAAAGCCACCTACCAACCCTAGCCTTCAGCACCAACTCCCTTCCCTAAAGACTGAGGAAAGAGATGAACTTCACTTTATGTTCTGCGGAGCAACCAATTCTGGCTATTTTGGACCAAGTAAAAGGGAAAAAAGAATAAATAGTAGGATCTTGGACCTGGCATAAAAACATTCTGACAGCAGCTCCTTCTCTGTTAAAGAGAATTCATTGTGACGAATGCTGAATTCGGGGAAGTTCGACACAGGAGTGATGGTAGCACAGCAATGTGGTTGCATGGAATTTCACTCATGATTAATTTGCTCAGTGAATAAGGCTCTTGGTCTTTGGAAGACTCTAAACTACGATCCATCACAACAGCAGACCTCTCCATGTGATAAGAGGGTCAGCGCTTGTCAGGTAGCGGCAAACACGCTGTTTTATTGGGGTTGTATTTATGATAACTGGTGACTTGCTCGGTAGCAGCCCTTCTTAGTCTTCTCGGTTTGTACAAAGAAAATTACAAATGTGGCTGGACTGCAAAATAATTGTTGTGTGTCCCCAAGTAGCAACCAGGATCATTGTCAAATTTAGGAGGCAGAGTTTGTTTATTGTAATGATGGTTATTTAGGGTGAAATGCAGGGGCACCATTTCAGACTTGGGTGGGGGTACGGGGGGCGGAGAGGGCAGGGGAGGACATATCTTTAGCCCGGGGCTGCTTAAGCACCTGAAAACTCTATTTGGAATACGTTGTGTCCTTTTGATACATAGATTTTTCACATGTTTTCGTGTATGTTTTCCATATTAAAGGAAAACAAGACCAAAAATATGGTTGAAATCTCGAATGAATAGCTGTATGGCTAACTAGTCCTATTAATCCACCTCTTCAGCCATATTGCTTGTTTTAAAATAAATACCAGATAATTAGTAAATGAACCCAATAATAAAGTATACTGATTTTAAACCCATTCCTCCAAGCTGATCCATGCAGGCTAACCTCTGCACATGTGTGATGCCCCCCATCCACCTGTATTAGCTTCAAGTATCAGAGGGGTAGCCATGTTTGTTGCTTTTTACAGATCCAGACTGAGAGTCCTGTGGCACCTTATAGACTAACAGATGTATTGGAGCATAAGCTTTCATGGGTGAATACCCACTTTGTCAGACGCGTGACTAGCTTGTATCATTAGGGCTGTATAACTGGACTTGAATTAGCCACTAGCACTGAGAAGAGTATGATCTAGTTGTTGGAAACATGAGTGGGAATTTTTGGTTGCATTTCTGGCTCTCATTGACTAAGTGAACCTGGGAAAATAATTTAGCCTTTCTATACTTTGTCCCCATCTGCAAAACGGGAATAAATGATAAATCCCTATCACACAGGTGAATAAAGACTAAATTAGGACAGTGAGAATGAATTCATTATTGTGCTTTGAGATCTTATGGTGCTACAGAAGTGCCTTGTTTCTAGAACTGGATAGAAATTTTTCAGTGAAACGCTATTGGCAGAACATGCTGATTGGTTCAAGCAAAAACTTTTTTCACAGGAATTTACCAGATTCAACAAAACTTTCATCAGCAAGGGCTTTCTCAGATCCAGGATGGAATTTCTGGTCAAGGAGAGCGATCTAGGCATCAGTAGTCAATAAGATGGTGGTACCACGCTGACTCAGACCAGTGGCTTGAAATGGAATCTCCCACAAGTGCTCTAACCACTGGACTATTAGCTGTTCTGTGCTGGGTGTTTCCCTCCCACCCCACTAGTATTTTTTTTGCAAGAAATTTCAAAATGCCTTGTTTGCTCCCAAGAAGAAAAAATTCTGAAATGTTTGCAGAATGGGGAAACTGCTTCCCACCCTACCCTGCTTATAACACCCAGAGTCATTCCTGCTTGTGGTGCATATATGAAACATTGCTCAAGCAGAGAGGGTTCACTGACTAATGTGCTAGCCAAAAAGACCCCATAACAAGGGGTTGTTGGTGGAATTTATTCCAGATTAGGGTGACCATCTATCCCTAAGTGAGTGGGATGGTCCTGAAATGTGTTTCAAGTCCTGGTCCTGGGCTGAATAACTCCCGGACAGCATTTATCCTGGATTCCTTGTGGCACCGCTTAGCACCAGCTTTTTCTTGGTGGTGGTCGTGGTGGAAGGGGGGCTGAGGCCCTTAGGCCCCCCTCACCATGAGGTCCTATCCCCTGCTTCTCTTCTTCCCCCCAGGGCCCTGCCCCTAACCAGAAGCTGGAGCTGGGCAGTAGTAAGAGCTGCCTGGGGAAACCATAAATCTAATGTGTCAGCTACCTTAAGAGGAGAGGTTACCAGCTCATTGCTCTGGAGTGAGTCTTTACCACTCACTCTTCTCAAATACCCCTGCTCCAGGAAGGTTAGCAAGTCTGATGGTTTTTCAGGACATTTAATCTCCCGCTCTGATCTTCTTAGTATCAGCCTTTCACTAGAGTCTGAGTTGTTCTCTTGTTCCTTGACAGTTTCTCCTTTGTCTGTTGATGATGATAAATGATCAGTCACTTGGGAAATGCCAGGGTCCGCAACGACTGTCAATGTGTTGGAACTTTCTGGGATTACTCTTAGATCCTTTCGATTACATCAAAATGTGTCTACCTGGTCTGTCTGGACTACAGAAGACCTTGGATGTAGCCCTTTGGCCCCAAGTATTAGAGGTGTGATTTCCCCAGGCACACTCTATTACCTGGGTTAAGCGATGGGAGCTCATGGGCCCTTTTGTCAAAATAATATTTTTGCTTCCACTTCTGATTTTCTTTCATCTTCTGTATGGTTTCATTGTTATTGAGATTTCAGCAGGTTATCAGTGATTGGTAAATTAGACCTGATCCTTCTTCCCATTAACAGCTGATCTGAAGAAAAGCCATTCTCCAGAGATGTACTTCAGTAAACCAGTAACACCTTATACAAATCACCTCCATTGTGAAAAGTCTTTTTCATAAGGTTCTTTACTGTCCGTACAGACAGATATAGGCGCCGACTCCGTGGGTGCTGCGGGGCTGAAGCATCCCTGGGGAAAAATTAGTGGATGCTCTGCACCCACTGGCAGCCAAGCTACCCCCGCCCCCCTCCTCACTGCTGCCTCCTTCCCCGAGCATGCCACATCCCTGTTCCTCCCTCTCCCAGCTCTTCCCACCCACCGTCTAACAGCTGTTAGGTAGCGCTTGAGAATTTCCAGGAGGGAGGGGGGAGGAGGTGGAGAAGAGGCAGGGTGGGGTGGAGACCTGGAGGAAGGGGTGGAATGGGGGTGGGGCAAGGGAGGTGCAGGGGCAGGAAGAGGTGGGGCAGGGGTGGATGGGGGGTCGAGCACCCACTGGGCAAAGGGGAAGTCGGTGCCTATGCAGACAGTCCATTTGATTGGGGATAATTTGGATTTGATGTTTTGTGATGAAAATCCCAAACTATGGCAATTGGTCATAAATCAGCTCTGGAAAATAGCAGCCCATTATCGCTTAAGGTTACGTCTGGAATTCCATGCCCAAAGAGAATTCCTTTCATGCTGGCTGTCATTGACTTACTGTTAATACTGTGCTGTGTGTAAATTTCTGGATACAGAGGATAATAATCTGTGACTAATAAATAATCCTTTGATTGCCAGGCAAATAAATCAGTGCCTACCTTCTCATCAGGCCTTTGTGGAACTGGATGAGATCTTGGTGACTTTGCCTGTTGGCATGGCTTGTGTTTCAAGCAGGAAAAGCCATAATAGTGATGATGTGATTGATCTGCAGCCAATACAGCAGCTCTTATGATGGTTGTTTGGATTTCTCAATTCCTAAATGACTCTCATGGATCTTTAGTAGCGTTTCTTTTCAGAGGCTCGTTGGAATTACAACCTTATTGCTCTTGAAAATCACCTCATCAGAGTAAGTTCGTGTCTGCAGTTTCAATAGCCTCTTACACTTGGACAACAACTGCTTATTTCTTCAGACCACCCTTTAATTATCTCTTCTTTAAGGATCCCCAATGATTCATCTTTTCTTTGTTTCCCCTCTTATTTGGTGCAGTTTCCAGTTAGCTACAGGAGTTGACTTTACAATCTGATTTACGTAGGTTTGCATCTCTATCTCTAATGTCTATGCTAGTTTTGTAGTGGGAGCCACTGCTCTGGCAAGTGCATGTGCAGCAAACATGAATTTACTAGGTGTGTAGGTCACAACCAAATCATAACTTTGCAGATTTGTCATCATTCTTTGAATCCTTGGGGTACAGTCATTTAGAGGTTTGCTAAATAGTGCTATTGCGCTTGTGGTCCATTTCAGCTTCCACTGTCTGGCCATAAATCTACTGATTGAATCTCTCACAGCTAAATAATATTCCTAAAAGCTCCTTCTCAATTTGTGCGAGGTTTTTGCCTCGATTAGTGGTTTGGGTGCATATGCCATTGGTTGCTAACAATATTCATGCTTCTGTAAAATCACTGCACCCAACCCAGACTGTGAAGCATCTACTGAATCTTGAATAGGCCTTCCTGGTTTATAGAATGTCAACAGTGGTTATTGTGTGTTGTTTTTTAAAATCTTCCCATGATTCTTCCTATTCTGCACCCAAACACCATTAATTTTTGTCTGGGAATTTTCTCAAAGCCGCTGTGTTTGGTTGATTGATTAGGTATTTGTCATAAACAGATAAGTAAGGGTTAATAGAACAGGAGTACTTCATGTCTCTTTTGCCTGTAAAGTGTTAACAAGATCAGTGAGCCAGGCTGTCACCTGACCAGAGGACCAGTCAGGGGACAGGATACTTTCAGATCTTGAGGGAGGGAAGTTTTTGTGTATGCTGTTAGTTTTTGGTTATTGTTGACTCTGGGGGCTCAGAGGGACCAGACGTGCAACCAGGTTTCTCTCCAATCTCTCAGATACAGGCTCTTATAAGTTTAAAATAGTGAGTACTGGATAGATAAGGCGAGTTAAGCTTATGTTTGTTTTCTTTATTTGCAAATGTGTATTTGGCTGGAAGGAGTTCAAATTTTGTATTTTGCTGAAAGGATTTTAATTTGTACTTGTATACTTAGGCTGGGAGGGTATTCCCAGTTTCTATAGCTGAAAGACCCTGTACCTATTCCATTTTAAATTTACAAAGATAATTTTTACTGTTTTTTTCTTTCTTTAATTAAAAGATTTTCTTGTTTAAGAACCTGATTGTTTTTTTTATTCTGGTGAGACCCCAGGGAACTGGGTCTGGATCCACCAGGGAATTGGTGGGGAGAAAGGTTAATTTTCTCTCTGTGTTAGGATTATTTTCTCTCTCAGGGAGAGTCTGGGAAGAGGAGAGAGAAGGAGGGAGGAAGGTGAATTTTCCTCTCTGTTTAAGATTCAAGGAGTTTGAATCACAGTGACCTTCCAGGGTAACCCAGGGAGGGGAAGCCTGGGAGAGGCAACGGTGGGGGAAAGGGTTTACTTTCCTTGTGTTAAGATCCAGAGGGACTGGATCTTGGGGGTCTCCGGGCAAGGTTTTGGGGAGACCAGAGTGTACCAGGCACTGGAATTCCTGGTTGGTGGCAACGCTACAGGTTCTAAGCTGGTAATTAAGCTTAGAGGAATTCATGCTGGTACCCCATCTTTTGGACGCTAAGGTTCAGAGTGGGGATTTATATACCATGACAGTATTAATTAATCATTCTTAGGAACTGGTGGATATCTTTCTTTGACTGGGAACTTGGCATCATTTCAGTGACTGAAATCTTCCTTCTGTCAGGTTTTACACCTTCATTAGAAATAACATCTCCAACAAAAGTCCATTCTGTAATCCCTAAAACACATTTCTCCCATTTGAGGTTTGAAGCTCTAGTTGCATCCAGGACTTCCTGAAATCTACAATCATGTTCCTCTTTCATTGGGATGTCATCCATTGAGGTGTCATCACCATTAATATGTTCATAGATCATATGTATAATTTTGTCATACACTTCTGGTGCTGAAGCTATAAGCTGAAGGATAAGCATAAGAATCTGTATCCTCCAAATGGAATATTAAGTGTGCATTGTTTTGAGCTTTCTTAAATTAATTTGAGCTGCCAAACACCTGAGGATGAATCCAATTTACTGAAATATTGAGCATTTGCAAATTAAAACATAATCTCTTCTCTGGTTGGTAGTTTGAAATGTTCTCTCTTTATAGCCTTGTTGAGATCTCTCAGACCTAAGCATATGTGTAGCTGCCTATTACTTTTCTCCACAATGACTCCACAACATTCTGTTGGCTCCTCAATTTTTTATATTATGTACATTGTTTCCATTCTTGCAAGTTCAACCTTGAGTTTCATAGAGTGCAGATACAACAAGGTGTCCAGTGGCACTTAAAAGACTGACAAATTTATTTGGATTTATAAACTCATGCCCAAATAAATCAGTTAGTCTTTAAGGTGTCACCGGACTCCTTGTTGTTTTTGTGGATACAGACTAACACTGCTACCCCTGATGAAGTGCAAATGGCACCTTTCTACATGGATCGCTAACTAGAGGGACCTGCTTGTTTATTTGGATTGTATGTTCACCCTGCAAGCAACCCAACCCTTGAAACTGATCACGGTATCTCAACTGAGTGCCTCATAGCCAGGTTCAGTATGATCTTGTAGTGAGAGCACCAGTTTTACCCAACTGAGTTTTTCACACACAGCCAGGCCTAAAAGTGGTGTTCCCTCCTTTGGCACTACAATGACTGCGAGCCTGTACGTGGTGTGTTTATGATTGATGCTAGCAGTGCACCCCTGCTTGACTGGTATATTTGTCCCAGAATAACCAGTTACTTTTATTTTTGTTGGTCCCAGTTTTGGTCTTATTTTCAGTCTCTCATAATCTTATTAACCTGAGCTCCTGTGTCCAGTTTCAATGGAATAATTGTTTAATTCACTTTCTTAGTCAGTATCCAGTCCCTCTCACCAGGTGTGCTTGATCCCAGTGTGTCTGTGGAAAACTCCTCAACTAGATTGTCTTCAGCTGAATGCACTTGATTCTGCATTTGGGATCTGCAGCATTTTCCAAAAAGATTATTTTACCCACATGTGTCAGAATTTCTGAAAGGCAACATACAGTTTGGGGCCATGAGGTAATCAATACCTTCCACGTGACCGTCTGTACCCACCCAGTCTTCCCCCAGCAGTGGTTTTCATAGTGAGTCGTGCCCCTTTCTGATATGAGCTATTCTGGCTATGTTCTTTTGTACCTAGTACATGGATAATATAAGCCCTTCTGGTGACTTCCGCTCTTTAGTTTGTGCTTTCACAGCTTCTGCTGCCCTCAATGTCTGGAGAGCTTTTTCTCACGTTTAAATCTCCTTCACGGAGCAGTCTCTCTCTTAACACATTGTCTGTAATACCACAAATGATTCTCCCTCTGACCAGAGACTCTGTCCACTCACCCAAGTCGCACGTTTTACTGAATTTCCTTAATTCTGTGACATATTTCTTTCTGGTGTCCTTAGTTTTTTTTGCATGCATGGAAAAAATTTCTCTCAAAGGTCTCGTTCCTTTTTTTCATGCAATGCTCCTCAGACTTAGTCAGTATTTTACTTAATTTCATGCATCCACCTTCTTCAGACTTAAAAGTTGTATAACTATCTAGTGCTTCCTCCTCAACAACGTGCCAAAAGAGAGATGATTTTGCTTTATCATTTTTCTTCTCTGCCCCATGCCTGCTAAATATAATCTCTGATTTTTTTTTCCCCTTCAGTTCTCTGCAACCTTGCCTGACAATTGCAGACTGGATGGAGGTTGCACCACATCCACTTTTGTTTTCTTCCCCCATTTCTTAAGCTAGTCAAGCTACTATTGTGCTCATAAAATGCCTACAAAAGCCTTAGTTCTTCCATGTTTGCTACTCCATGGGCTTCCCTTGCCTCTGCTTTCAGTTGCAAACACAGGAATTCACTTCAGAATGACTGCAGTTTCCATCTTATTCAGCACTTTAACACCATGTAATGATCTTGAGGCTCGTTAAACAGCAAACCAGTGAAGGAGAAAGGAATAAAACTTTTATTAAAACAAACTGGAGAGCTTCTTGGTGAACTGCTGTGCACAGCTAAACTGTGTTCCACTCCTACTACCAGGGCACATCTCTAAAACCCTATGTTCATAATACTGTCCTTTATGAGGGAGTATCGTTAAATTATAATTTTCCAAAAAGATCTCCACACAGGATACAAAATATATAGGAATTACAGAGTAGGTTGTGCTGGTGGGGAAGTGGTGCTATATGTGAGGGAAAGCACAGTCAAATATAGTGAAAATCTTAAATGAATCAAACCGTACCATAAATCCCTATGGATAGTAATGTCATACTTGAAAGAGTATAGCAGTGGGAATATATACTGATCACCTGACCAGAATGGTAACTGATGGTGAAATGCCGTGGGAGATAGGAGAGGCTACAAAAATGGAAAACTCCATAATAATGGGGGGTTTCAGTTACCCTCATATTGATGGATACATGTCACCTCAGGATGGGAAGCAGAGATAAAATTTCTGTACACAATTAATGACTGCTTCTTGGAGCAGCTAGTCCTGGAATCTACAAGGGGGGAGGCAATTCTTTGATTTAGTTCTTAGTAAATATAGGATCTGGTCCGAAAGATGAATATAGCTGAACTGTTCAGTAATAGCAACCATAATGTAATTTAAACTTAACATCTGTGGTAGCAATTAACTTCAAAAATGGGAAGTATGCAAAAATGATGACGCTAGTTAATTGAGAATTTAAAAGAACAGTTACAAGAGTGAAATGCTTGCAAGCTGCATGGAAACTTTTAGAAAACATGATAATAGAGGCTCAGATTAAATGTGTACCCCAAATAAAAAAAAGACCAAAAAATACCACCGTGGCTAATCAGCAGAGTAAAAGAGGTAGTTAGAGGCAAAAAGGTATCCTTTAAAAATTGGAAGTCAAATCCTACTGAGGAATAAAGAAAGGAACATTAAACACTGGCAACTCAAGTGTAAAAATGTAATAAAAGTCCAGACCAAAAAAGAATGTGAAGAGCAATTAACTAAAGCCTGCCAAAAAATCAGTGGGGCCACTGGACAATCAAGGTGATAAGGGAGCACTCAAGGAAGACAAGGCCATTGCGGAGAAGCTAAATTAATTCTTTGCATAAATCTTCACTGAAGAGGATGTGGAAGGGATCCCCATACCTCAGCCTTTCTTTTTAGGTGATAGATGTGAGGAACTGTCTTAAATTGAGGTGTCAATAGAGGAGGTTTTGAACAAATTGATACATAAAACAGTAATAAGTCACCAGGATCAGATTGATGCAAGGGTTCTGAAGCAACTCAGATATGAAATTGCAGAACTACTAACTGTGATATGTAACCTGTCACTTAAATCAGCTGCTGTACCAGATGATTGTAGGGTAGCTAAAGTAATGCTAATTTTTAAGATGGGCTCCAGAGACAATGCTGACAATTGTAGGCTGGTGTGGCCACTTTCAGCAGCAGGCAAATAGGTTGAAACTACAGTAAAGCACAGAATTATCAGACACGTAGATGAACACGATTTGTTGGCAAAGAGTCAATGTGGCTTTTGTAAAAGGAAGTCGTGCCTCTCCAATCTATTAGAATGCTTTGGGTGGGAGATCAGTGAACATGTGGACAAGCATGATTCAGTGGATATATTAAGCCCCTTCATCAGTTTAAACTGATTTTTTTTACCAAAAATTCCCGAGTTTTACAAAAAGTATTGTTCAGTTTTTTCACTCTACTTTTGTATCATTCAAATATATAAAAAATAACTTGTTTTTTTAGGAAAATTCAATACACTGCATGAGATATATGGATTACGATAATACATTACTCTGTGGGTATATGCAAAGCTGCCTGTTGAAGTAAGGCTGTGTATTAGTCTAGAAGATACACATAATAGACAAACAGGCACGCACGCAAGCTCTGAAGTGTGGGTGCATCTGAATGTACTGATGAATCTCATACCCACCACGTACACATTTCAAGCTGTTAGCACATAACAGTTTAAACATTTGACTCACTAAAATGGGAAGAAAATGAAAATCTGTATCAGAATACATTTCAGAGCACAAGGAAGTATTCGAAAATTTCAAAAAAACAAAAACCGGAGAAAAGGATGAAGTTGAATGTATGCGCTGCAAATGATGTGGCCCAATTATTAAATGTAAACATTTATAGGCTAATTGTTCCAAGTCTACAACAATAAACTGTTTATTCAAATGAAAAGTTTTATTTGGGGATTAGAGATGGATTGTTTTCTTAAACTCGGAGGTGGCACTGTTGTTTGAGTTCTGATTTTGTTCTGCAGCAAACCACATTGATGAACAGAATTCAAAGCATTAATCTACTGAATACTTCCCCCCATCTTTCTGTCCAGCACAGTAAACCCCAGTATTTACACAGAAAAATTAAGGTTTTTACCTGATTTTTCACCTATTTTTGTTGTTGTGGTAATAAAGACTGATAAATTCCTGGGACAAATTAAGTAAAATAAAAACTGAAAATGAAGGGCCCTAGATAGTGTACTTGGACTTTCAGAAAGCATCCGAAGAAGTGAGCTGTAGCCCACGAAAGCTTTTGCTGAAATAAATGTGTTAGTCTCTAAGGTGCCACAAGTACTCCTGCTCTTTTTGCGGATACAGACTAACACAGCTACTACTCTGAAACCTGTCAGAAAGCCTTTGGGCTCTTCAGTAAACAACGCAGTCCTGGGATAAGAGGGAAGAACTGCTGTATGGATCAGTAACCAGTTAAGAGAAAACAAAGGGTAGGAATAAATGATCCATTTTCACAAAGAATTGCAGGGTCCACCAAGAAGCTGTACTAGGACCTGTGCTATTCAACATATTCATAAATGATCTGGAAAAGAGGGTAAACAGTAAAGTGACAAAGTTAGCAAAGATAAAAAATTTACTCAAGAATAAGTCTAGAGCTGTCAGCCAAGAGTTACAAAGGGAGCTCACTAAACTGGGCAACAAAATGGCAGATGAAATTCAACATTAAGTGCAAAGTAATGTAAATTGGAAAAAGTAATCCCATATATACATATAAAAGGAAGTCTAAATCAGCTGTTACCACTCAAGAAAGAGATCCTGGAGTCATTGTAGACAGTTCTCTGAAGATATTCACTCAATGTGCAGCGGCAATCAAAAAAGCTAACAATGTTAGGAATCATTAGGAAAGGGATAGATAATAAAATGCCACTATGTAAATCCATGATGCACCCAAACTTCGAATACCATGTACAGTTCTGGTCACCCCATCTCAAAAATGACATAGTAGAATTGGAAAAGTTACGGAGAGAGGCAGCAAAAATGGTTAGGGGTCTGGAGCAGTTTCCATATGAAGAAAGATTAAAAACATGGGGTCTGTTCAGCTTGGAAAAGAGACGACTAAGGGGGCTATGATAGAGGTCTATAAAATCATGAATGTGTGGAGAAAGTGACTAGGAAAGTGGTGTTTTCCCTTTCACATAACATCAGAACCAGCGGTTGCTCAATGAAATTACTAAGTAGCAGTTTTAAAACAAACAAAATGAATTGTATTTCTCCATATAACACACAGACAACCTGTGGAACTCATTTTCATAGGATGTTATGAAGGTCAAAAGTATAACTGGCTTAAAAAAAGAATTAGAAAAGTTCCTGTAGAATAGGTCCATCAATAGCTATTAACCAGGATGGGCAGCGATGTCATGCTCCTGGTGTCCCTAATCCTCTGATTGCTAGAAGCTGGGACCGGACAACAGGATGGATTATTTGATGATTTCCCTATTTGGTTCATTCCCTCTGAAGCATGTGGCACTCGCCAATGTTAGAAGAGATGATATGGGGATAATGGAACATTGGTCTGATCCATTGTGGCCATTGTTATATAGTTGTTAATGCAGGGTTTCTTGCACCTTCTTCTGAAGCAGCTGGTACTGGCCACTATCAGAGACAAGATACTGGACTAAGTGGATCAGTTGTCTTACCTGGAATGACAATTCCTATCTTCCTCACTGCAGCTTTCTTGGCAGCACAGAATCAGACAGATCTATTGAAAAAGGCACCCATGCTGTTCCCAGTGTGAAGAAAAAGGCTCTGCCTTAACCATCCATTAAAGCTTTAGAACTGAGAAACAGAGGTTGGATAGCCTAACACAATAGTCTTAGGCTATTCTAGCAGTCAGTGAACCCTTACCAACAAATAGAGTAGATGAACATTCTCTCTAGAGGATGACTCAATCTGTCTGTCATTGATACTACCCGTTCTCTTGAATTTTTCTTGATCTGTGATTGGAGTCAGACACTCACATTTAATGGTCTTAATGTAATAATGATTTTCAGTAGGGTGACAAATTTTTAACACGAGAGTTAAACTATTTTTGACATGAAAACAGAACACTTAAAAGTGAATGAAGTCCTAGTACAAGTAGTCTGTTTAATTCCCAGAAGCTGTCTAGTAATATACATGTGGGAGTTCTTCAAAATGCTGGGTAGATCATTTTTGCACAATGCAGGAATTTCTTAAAGCTTCATTGATATAACAGTGCCTTCAACACTTTGCAAACAATGAGTTGAGCTATGGAAGTCAGTCACCTAGGCTAGTTGCAATGTATAATTCAGGAGCTTGTGTAGGACAGGCATGGATTCTAATCATGCTAAGCTTAGGGAAATGGTTTGAACATAAGGGATGATTTGGGATACTCGAGTAGGATTTGAGTGTTTTGTTAGTCAGTGAAGCCTTGAGATGGGATTTACAGCATCAAGCGGTCAAATGAGTATAGAAAAGTTATTTCAGATTAACAGTAATAATACCAGATGTTTAAGTATTCTACAAAAGTGGAGAAGCCTGTTCTCTAGATGGTGAAACTGATGTGCCAGGAGACTATGGTTTGCCCAGTGCTCTATCTGCCAAGTCTGTGGCAGAGCTGGGATTAGTTCTTTAATTATCAACCCACTTGCCTCCAGATAGAGAGAGGGTGTTGTGGGCCAAGCCTTAATCAAGGTGTCCTCTTTACTGGATGTGTACTGAGGAGCTTTTGGTACTTCGAGAAAGATATTGGAGTAAAAGTGTTGGGGTTAGGAAGAAAGTGAAGAAAGGGCTGAAAAAGTGAAGTGAGGCTATAGATGTGAGTATTGTCCAGATAGAGGGTGAAACCTGAGGGCAAGTTTGAAGGGCCAGAGCTGCTAAGATGGCCTGGATGGAACCCAGCACCCACCCTAATGAAAAGGTATCAAGGCAGAAGCTGCCATTCTACTGCCAGTCACGATAAACGACGCAGTTAAATGGACACAGGAAGAGCAAGGCATACTAAAGCTCTGTGCACCCTGCCAGGCCTTCAACACGGGTGTATGGTTGACAGTGACATGCAAATTTGATGTCAGAAAATGGAGAGAGTGAAACCAGAGGAGACAGCCAGCCTGCCATAGAAGGTAAGTGTCCATTTACTGAAAGGGCAGCGTGCAGCCTTTAAATTATCAAGGGTTCACTTCTAGGAAAAGTAGCTCTGTGTGAGGGCTGGCTGAGAAGAACAGAAGCTAGTGAGGGGGAGAGAGACTATAAGGGAGTAAATCAGAGCCCAGTAATCCTTCTCTTAGATTTAGATGCCCAACTAATCTCTCTTTCAATAAAAACACTTCCACTTCTTTAGAACTGTTGTTACAATACTCCCTAGACCAACTGCAATCCATCAGTCCAGCCACTACTTATCTAAGGGTATGTCGGCGGGTAGCGATAGATCTATTGGGGATCGATGTGTCGCGTCTCGTCTAGACGCGATACATAGATCCCCAAACGCGCTCCCTGTTGACTCTGGAACTCCACCAGAGCAAGAGGTGGAAGCGGGGTTGATGGGGAGCAGCGGCCGTTGATCCCGCGCTGCGAGGGCACGAAGTAAGTCAATCTAGGTTACATCAACTTCAGCTATGCTATTCTCGTAGCTGAAGTTGCATATCGTAGATCCATTCCCCCCGCAATATAGACCAGGCCTAAGAATCTCTACGGCATGTTAGGCCTTAGTCAGTGTGAGCTCCACTTCATTTAGGAGTTCTTTCCCTTTCCCTTCTCAGTGGTTGTGTTCAAACCAGCCCACTATTCCCTGCCTGTGGAGGCACTTCGAGTTAGCCACAGATACTTCAGAAATCTAGACAGGGTTGCATTGGGTAGTATGTGTGCAAATCATTCACAGTCACAGTGGTTAGTTCAAGCAACAGGGCAGCTGCTTGGTGTTTTTTCATTCTGAATTTGCATGTGTCAATTTATTCAGCAGCCTTTCCCCCTGTGAAATAAATTGCAACACTTCAGCCTGCAGAGGGGTAGCACAAAGTCTGTGGCAGGGAAGCAGCATGGTTTAATGGTGCCCAGACTGGGAGTCTGAAGACTTGGGACCTGTTTACACTGCATCTGGGAGTGAGCCTCTCAGCCTGGGTTCACAGGCTGGGGCTAACGAGGCTTTCGCTAGCACTCTAAAATAGCTGAGGGAGACGTTGCTTTGATGTTGCGGCTTTGTCTGGAGCTCGGACCTCCCAGGCTTCAAAGTCCAAGCTCCAGCCCAAACCACAGTGTCTGCATATCTAGAGTACTAGCTAGACTCCTGCCAGCAGAAGTGCGTAGACCCAGGCTGCTAGTTGCAGTGTGGACATGCTCTTGGGTTCTATTTCTTGCAGGTGAGCTGGGTGAGTCACTTCACCACTGTGAGCCTTAGTTTTGCCATAGGTAAAAAGGATATAACAAGGCCAGATCACATTCCAAAACATTCATATCTATGGACTAAGTATTTTATCTTACTGCCATTCAATTGACATAGTACATTCCGGGTTTTGTGTGTTACCTGACAGGGCTCCATTGTTGTAGGTGGTGTAAAACCATCAAATAAGGGATTGTCCTTGCCCTGAAGAGCGTACAGTCTCTAAAACAGGTGAAAAAGAGAAACAGGATGGGATAAGGAGGTGAAACATAAGCAGCGAGCAGTCTCTGGTTTAAAGGACTACATGTCCTGTGGGGAAGGATTAGAAGAGCCAAGTATCTGTAGCTTGATGAAAGGATGGGATCATAACAGGCTAATATCTAAAGTGCACAAAGCACTCAGAATGGAGAGGAATTACTAAGGGTGACCCATCATACAATATCAAGGAGCAGGATTTCTAGGTATTTCCCTGTGTCCTATGGGAACACACTTTATTGCTCCACACTTTATTCCCTTCCTGTGCACAAGTCAGGGTATAACACTCTCTCAAGTATGGAATGATTGTCTCACAAGTCCTACCTATTTTAACAGTCCTGCCTGATCACAGAAATGGATCATACAAGCAGACCAGAGGTATCCACAGCTGATAGGTTTCACTTCAGCTCAATCAGCCTTTGTGGTCCCCTCTAAGAAATATACTGAGAGGAAGCGGAATACAAAGTTTAAAGTCTCAAGTGAATTAAAAAGCTAAGGCTTTCCTTGCCAAAATGGCTAGTGATTTTGGATGCCTCAGCTTTTGGGATCCCAAGCTGACACCTTTTTCAAAGGAGTACTCATCACTTTGTTTACGGTGTGTGTCAGATGGAGCATCCTGTATTGCTAGTCACTTTTAAAAACTTCTGCTTAAAATTATAAACACATTTGGAAAAAAAAACAAAAAAGAAAAAGGTGAGGGGAAGGAAAAAGTGTCAGTGTTGATAAATGCAAAGTAATGCACATTGGAAAAAATAATCCCAGCTATATGTGGAAAATGATGGGGTTTGAATTAGCTTTTACCACTCGAGAGATCTTGGAGTCATTGTGGATAGTTCTCTGAAATCATCCACTCAGTGTGCAGCGGCAGTCAAAAAAGCAAACAGAATGTTGGGAATCGTTAAGAAAGGGACAGATAATAAGACGGAAAATATCATATTGCCTCTGTATAAATTCATGGTATGCCCACACCTTGAATACTATGTGCAGATGTGGTCACCCCCATCTCAAAAGAGAGATATTGGAATTGGAAAAGGTTCAGAAAAGGGCAACAAAAATGATTAGGGGTATGGAATGGCTGTCATATGAGGAGAGATTAATAAGACTGGGACTTTTCAGACTGGAAAAGAGATGATTAAGGTGGGATATGATAGATGTCTATAAAATCATGACTGGTGTGGAGAAAGTAAATAAGGAAGTGTTATTTGCTCCTTCTCATAACACAAAAACTAGGGGTCACCCTAGGAAATGAATATGCAGCAGGTTTAAAACAAACAAAAGGAAGTATTTTTTCACAGAACGCACAGCTGCCAGAGAATGTTGTGAAGGCCAAGACTATAACAGGATTCAAAAAAAAAAAAAACTAGATAAATTCATGGATGATAGGTCCATCAATGGCTGTTAGCCAGGATGGGCAGGGATGGTGTCCCTAGCCTCTATTTGCCAGAAGCTGGGAATAGGCAACAGGGGATGGATCACTTGATGATTACCTGTTCATTCCCTCTGAGGCACCTGGTGTTGGCCACTGTCAAAAGACCGGATACTGGGTTAGATGGACCTTTGGTCTGACCCAGTATGCCTTTTCTTATGTTCTTATGTCTATGTGGACATACAGGCTGAGTTGTAAGCGCTATTCCCAAAATGACTGTTGAATTATATGGTTCCATGTTTTGGAGCTGTGGTAACATTCAGATTCTCTCAGGAAGTCTGACAGTCATTTGACCGAAGAATGGGAATTTCCTTCTGCACGCTTGGACACACCCAACGTTTCTATGACTCAATAAGTAAATCTTCCTTGAACATCTTTACTTGATGAAAACGGTAACACTAATTCCAGCAGCAGTAGGAAAAGCTGGGATCTGAAGGCTTAATCCTGCAATATACTGAGCACCTCCTTTGTGATGCTGTGCACCATCATCTCCCATTGACATCCGTGGAAGCTGAGAATACTTGCTGCTGTGCAGAATCAGCTTCTGAGAGGTCACACTGGGAAGTTTTTTATTTTAAACTTATAATTGATTTAGCATTTTTTATTTTCATTTATTTTTGTAATCTTCCACACTTACAAGAGCTGTAAGTGGGTTTTTATCAATTTCTTTCTTTAGAAGGCTCAGTATTGAAACGTATTTGAAGTAAAGGATGTCATACTCATAGTTCTCACTGCATTAAATTTTGATTACAACTGTAGTATTATAGTTCATCTCTTCTTATCCTACAAAATACTCTGTAAAAATCCCATTGTCCTTCAAACCCTTGAATTCTTGTGTTTATAGAGTCTTTTATTTAATCTTGGTGAATTGGAAAATTAGTTGTATTATTAAAATGATAGTTCTAAGAACTGGATGGCTCAGGGGACTGTTAATGGGTTATGAAGGCTTTTTAACCCTTAGGTTGCTAGTTCAAATTCATCCCTGATCGATGGAGGTTGAAAGCTTCTACCATCTGATAGCGGTTAAATAGCATAAAACCCAGTCACCACATTTGTCACTAAATAGCAGCCTGGACAGAGAAGCTGAGGACTGAACTGATAATGGAAACTGAATTAAACTCTTACCCCTAAAGCTGATCCGTCAAGTCCAAGCTGCAACTTATTTGGTTTCTCATTTGGGGAAATTTGTACAGCTGCTGCTGCTTTTGTAGTTTCTCTCTGGATAAATAACTGTATTTCTGCAGCTGTCCATCCAATAAGTTGGCCAGTTTGCTTCAGTCATCTGTGCTGAAGGCCCTCTACTAATTTCCAAGTTGTCAGTTTTATGTTGTTTTTGGTTAGTGTTACTTAGGTGACAATTAACTTCTACTAAACAAACTATACTAACTTCCCAAGCCATCTGAGATGCTAGTGTGTTTACACTGTTCTATAGACAAGAAGAATATAAATGTTTCCTTCTCCTTTCTTCCTTCGATCCAAAATTGGTAATTTGGAGGAAGAATCTCTGCGGCCTGTGGTGCAGGAAGGGAAGTGCTCAGTTCCAGACTAGTCTCATGTTTAAGGTTGGAAATCTTGCAAGCAACAGGGACTAGAACTGTGAACTCCAGACCTTTTGGGGAGCTGGGTCTCTGGCCTTTTTCCCAGTGGGATACAAGCTGGATCTTAAACACGTGACATAGAGTACAGAAACGCTATTTCAGACATTTTTCTAAAATGTTTGGAGAAAGAGGGAAAATTAGACATCAGAGAGTTCTTAGCCAGACCTTTTGTTCAAGGGCTTGAGCTATAGAGAAAATATCCAGCCTCTGCAGCTGTGGAGGCCCTAGATGTAGCAACGCTCTGAGGGGAAGGGTTGAAAAGCCCTATGTAGAGGGTTTGCAAGCTGGAGCTGCTTCACCAGTACTCTCTGCGTCCATAGCACATGGGGGCTTGGGACAGAGGCTGGCTGATGCACAGCTAACCTGATGTGCTAGCTTTCCCAGCAGCACGACGGTGCAGGGGAGTTTGGATATTGCTTCACTCCCATTCTTCTCCCTGAAGTGGGACGGATTCCATATCCCTAACTCACTCCAGGTCAAGCAAACAACCTTGACAGCAAAAGTTACCCTCTGCTTTCTTAAACATGGGTTTCTTAAAGGGATCACACAGACCGTTGAAATGAACTGTCCAAGCTGTATTTTTGTATATTCTGACATTCACTGTGGAGACACTTTTACCCAATCTGGAAGGCTATCTGTGTATCATTGCTCAGTGCTGCTTTACCTTTGGTTTATGATGGAATATTGTACAAGAAGGTATAATGGAGTGATTAAATGACTATTCATAGAGAAATGCAAGGCAGTGCAACAAGGAGACTAGAGTAGTGACCAGATCTTCTGAGGAGAGAGAGGTCTAGTGCATATTTGACCACTTACAGCGTGTCTGCCACTAGAACCAGGTCAACGTGGGTGAGGTAATATCTTTTAGTGGATCAGCTTCTGTTGGTGAGAGAGACAAACTTTTTGAACTTACACAGAGCTCTTCTTCAGGACTTGGAAACTTACTTATGCCAGGTCTACTCTACAGAATTACTTTGGTATAACTCGTTACTCGGGGGTGTGAAAAATCCACATCTCTGAGCAATGTAGTTATACCGACCCAAGCGTCAGTGTATACAGCAGTATGTCAGCAGGAGAGCTTCTCCTCCCACCGACATAGATACCACCTGTCGTGGAGGTGGATTAACCAAGGTGATGGGAGAAGTCTCTCCTGTTGGCATAGAGCATCTTCACTAAAGTGCTACAGCTGCATTGGTGCAGCCTTTTAAGTGTGGACCTGCCCTCAGTGTGTCACAGTTAAATACAAGATGGAACAGACTGTTTGGCATAAATACATATTTCAAGGGACCATTCAAAGTGAAGTGGCCTGTTCACACCCCTCCAGTTATAGAGAGGAGAGCAAAGAAAGGGGGGCAAGTAGTTGGAAGGGAGTTTGTTAGTGGGTTACAGATGCTTGTAATGAGCCATAAATCCAGCATCTCTATTCAATCCATGATTTTTAGTGTCTAGCAAAGTTACGAATTTAAGCTCCCGGGCTCATCTTTTGAAAGTGTTGTGCAGGTTTCCCTTGAGAATGAGAAGGTCAATACAGAGTGATTGCTTTGTAAAAAGCGTTCACCCACAGGTGATAAGGTGTTTGTCTTATTTTCCTGTGTGCCTTCATAGGAGACTGTAGCGATTGTCTGGTTTCACCCACATAGTTGCTATTGGAGTATTTAGTGCACTAAATGAAGTACACCACATGTGTAGGATCCAGGGATGTTGAAAGATGTGTTGTGGAGGGTGTTAATCGTTGTAGAAGTGGAGATATGTCTGCAGGTTTTGCATCTGTTATAGCAGGGTCTTGTGCTGATTTGAGGTGATGTCCTGGTCTGTGGTCTTCACTTCACCTTGAATGGTCCCTTGAAATGTGTTAACTGCTTATGCTAAAGAATCTGTTCCACCTTATATTTAACTGTGACACTGAGTAAGTTTCCCAGATCTGAAGAAGAGCTCTGTGTAATCTTGAAAACTTGTCTCTCCTACCAATAGAAATTGGTCCAATAAAAGATATTCCCTCACTCACCTTGTGTCCCCAATATCCTGGGCTCTCGGCCAGCAGCTGCCGCTCTCCAGCTGCCTGGTTCTGAAGGCAGCGCCCCATCAGCAGCAGCACAGAAGTAAGGGTAGCAGTACCGCAACTCTTCGTACAGTAATCTTGCAACTCCTTTTTGGGTCAGAACCGGTGTTTCCTCTAATTTTTATTACCCATGATGGAATGAATTTTGTTATGTGCACCAATATGGAGGTGATGTGATCCTGGTGCACATAACAAAATTCATGTGGTGGGTGGGGCTGAGGGATTCGGAGTGTGGGAGCGGGCTCAGGACTTGGGAAGAGAGTTGGAGTATGGGGGGTGAGGGCTCTGGCTGGGGTGCAGGCTCTGGGTTGGGGCCAGGGATGAGGGGCTCAGGTCTGGGGCAGAGGAGTGGAGTGCAGGCTCTGGGGTGGGGCTGGGGATGAAGGGTTTGGGATGCAGTGGGGCTCCCCTTGGCTACAGTGGGAAGAGAGGACTCCCTCCCCCCCCCCCCGCCAGCTCTCTTTCCCTGCAGAAGCACCTGGGCTGGAAGGGGTGTGGGGAGAAGGCGCCTCTCCTGCGCAGCAGGTCCAGGCTGGGCTGGGCCAGGGGAGGGATGCTTGTCCCCCTGGCCATGGCAGGTCCTGGGCTGGGTTCAGCTCAGGCCAGGAGAGAGGCACTTGTCTGGCTGGATTTGGGCTAAGGGAGGGGGACCTGTCCCCTGGCTGTAGCAGCTCTGGTCCGAGGAAAGAGCGCCTGTCACCTGGCGACAGCAGCTCTGGCCCAGGCTGGATCAGGGCTTGGGGGAAGGGTACCTGTCCCCTGGCCGCCACAGGTTCAGCGCTGGACTTGGTTGGGGCTGAGAGATGGGTGCCGTGGCAGGTGCGGGGCTTGGAAAGAGCGATCTCTCCCCGCTGCTGCCCTGAGCACCTGTGCGGTGCTTAATAGGCAGCTACACAGCTTAGAGGGAACTTAGGTCAGGACCTTTACAATTACAACACCATGAAATTTAAGATTTAAATAGCTGAAATCATGGCATTTACTATTTTTAAAATCCTATGACCATGAAATTGACCAAAATGGACCATGAATTTGGTAGGGCCCTAGTCATAGGCCAGGTTTTATTTTTTTGCAGCCTGGAATGAAGTTTCAGGACTGCAGTAATAAACCCATGATAATGGGATTTGTAAAAATGCAAGCACTTGTCTTACTTATACCTCTCCTCCATGGATGTTCCTGTGGCATGTTATGTAAAAAGAGATTTCAGAGTTGGCTATTGGGACATAGTAATTTCTTTCCAGTGCCATACGTTTTTCCTTCCCAGTACGCTTCTGAACTCTGGCATTTCTACATCTGTGTTAAACACTTACATGCAATATCTGTTTTGAAACTTCGGTGGGGATATGGCAGTACAGGTGAGTCTCATCTTACGCGGGGGTTCCGTTCCATGGTAAAGCGAAAACCGCGTATAGTCAAAATTACATTGAGTTGAATGACGGGCGGAATCGCCTGCACTATAGGTTGTCATAAACAGATAGCTAAGGGTTAATGTCTCTTTCACCTGAGAAGAAGTAACCTGAAACACCTGACCAGAGGACCAATCAGGAAACAAGACTTTTTAAAATCTGGGTGGAGGGAAGTTTGTGTCTGAGTTCTTTGTCTTGTGCCTGTACTCTCTCGGCTATGAGAGGATTTCTGTTTCCTGTCTTTCTAATCTCCTGTTTCCCAGTTGTAAGTACAAAAAGATAGGTTTGTTATTTTGTATTTACATGGTATAGTTGCTGGAATGTTTTGAATTTTATTCTTTTTGAATAAGGCTGTTTATTCGTATTTCTTTTAAGCAATTGACCCTGTATTTGTCACCTTAATACAGAGAGACCATTTTTATGTACTTTCTTTCTTTTTATATAAGCTTTCTCTTTCAGACCTGTTGGAGTTTTTCTTTAGTGGGGAACTCCAGGGAATCGAGTCTGTGCTCACCAGGGAATTGGTGGGAGGAAGAAGTCAGGGGGAAAATCTGTGTGTGTTAGATTTACTAGCCTGACTTTGCATACTCTCTGGGTGAAGAGGGAAGTACTTCTGTTTCCAGGACTGGAAATAGAGAGGGTGGAATCCCTCTGTTTAGATTCACGGAGCTTGCTTCTGTGTATCTCTCCAGGAACCCAGGGAGGAAACACCTGGAGGGGGGGAAGGGAAATGGTTTATTTCCCTTTGTTGTGAGACTCAAGGGATTTGGGTCTTGGGGGTCCCCAGGGAAGGTTTTTGTGGGGGACCAGAGTGCCCCAAAACACTCTAATTTTTTGGGTGGTGGCAGCTTTACCAGGTCCAAGCTGGTAACTAAGCTTGGAGGTTTTCATGCTAACCCCCATATTTTGGACGCTAAGGTCCAAATCTGGGAATAGGTTATGACATAGGTACATTATTAAAATTGTTTTTCTCTTATATTTTTTTAAGCCGACCGCGTAAAGCTGAAATCGCATAAGATGCGACAGACTTGTACTGTTTCTTTTTATACTGAGGGACTGACATACAGTGTCAGTCTTGTTTTAATTTGTCACTACTATTTATCTGAACTAAAACCCATATTATTTTCCAAATGTTTTGATGGTTTTGGATAAAGAATAAGAACATTTGCAATTCCTTGTGTGTAGTGGTTGCATCTTGTTGGGTAGAAATTTTTAAATACCTCTGCTGTCTGGATCTCATCTGGCTGATGTGGCCCTTCATATTTCTGAGGTAGAAACATAGGGCACACAATTCAATTTGAGGCGGGGAGAGGGGTAGGTGGTGTTGGACAAGACCTCCAAAACAAAGATCCTATATGCTGTGTGTGGATGTTAAAAGTTCCATGATACTACTTATAGGAGCAAGGTTTATCTCTGTGTGTCTTTTGGCAGAGGGAGAACTTGGTCCACTGTTTTAGTGTGCTGTGTGCTAGTAATCTATCTGGCTGCTATCCTTCACCCCAGTGGTGGCTGCATTTCAGCAGTGGGTGAAGTGAGTCGACAATGCTATGTGAGGCACTTTAGAATGCTTTAGGGTGAAAGATGTTACACTAGGCACTATCAGAATCCTTTTCTTTCCTGCCACACTGTATTTGCGGTAATTCCATGGTAGCTTTAATCCAGTGCAAACTGTAAATGCCAAGATTTTTAATGGCACCACCTCTATCTAAATGAGAGTTACTATTAAGGGTAAAAACTTGGCGTGCACTGAGGTGGTATCGGGAGGCACAAAATAAGGTGCAGAGCATGGCAAAAGATACGCCTTTTTGCTTTTTCTTTTGTTCTGCTGATGTCTTTGTATAGCTCCATTCACATAAAGGATCCTGCTGCTGCAGCTATTGAACAATCTTAACAGTAATTACACATTATACATATAAAAATCCATTGCTGTTCAGCTGCAGAGCAGATTATTTTTACAAATGCTGTTCCTTTAACTCTTGAGTGGTGCTTAAAATTAGCCTAAGTAGTACACAGTAGGTTTTGCTTTCAAAGGGATGTAACTATATTGCTATCAGGATACATTTGGGGTATGTGGCGGGGGAAGGGTGTGGGGGTTATATAAGGCTTATTTAAATATTTAGGACTCTTGTGTTTTACTAACAAAAGCAAATGCAGAACTTGGTTGGCATAGAATTCCTTTGCCATTTCTGTTTCCTACTATATAATTTAAACTGTTTATCCTGTCAGGCAGGCTAAAGGTTTTAGGCACCAATGTTTACAGTGAAGGGTTTTTAGTCGGAATCAGGGTGATCATATGTCCCTGACAACAACAAAATAACTCTTTTGTGACAGAGAGAAGTGGCCAGCTGAGCTGGTGAAACTGGTAGCATATTGACGAATACATGTTGGACTCAGGACCCATCCCCTCCAACAGGCCTGCCCCAAGGCTTCTGAGAACTCCTAGTCCAGCCCCTCTGTATGAGTCCTCACAACAGCACCTCTCATGCATGAGCCAAATCTATAGAGTAAGTGGGAAGAAAAGGAGGAGTCAGAAACAAGGGAGGCATGAGATGAGGCTGTCAGAGCCGATGTTCCCAAGTCTGTCCTCGGTGTGCCTGCCATGGCAGGTGTCCTGGTTTCACACTCTGAAAAGCTGGTCCATGCTAAGTGGAAGATAACCTATAGTTTGTACTACAGCAGTTTCACAGTGCGTGGAACGTGCAATCAGAGATATACGTACTATTGCATTGTAAACATAGCTTCTGCCTGAGGTCAGCAGGAGTGAGATCCACTGCATTGAATTTTCAGTATTCATTCAACTCTTGTGTGTTGTTTCCTTGTTGTGGGAAATGGACACTTCTCTTCCAGTGAAGATGCCTTCTGTGTCTGGAAATCCGATGTTGTTTGTTGAGTCCTACCGATCTATTGGAATTGCTCACACTGCCATGTGCAGTGCTTGATAAATATTTGGAGAGCCAAGTGCTAGTGCAGCAAATGCACCATATTGCCCTCTTACCTGCTTCACTTAGCACAGTAGGATGCTTTTAAATAGGCTAATGTGGGTATTTATTTCATTGCATGATATCATCTAAGATAATACACTACCATATAAATGAATCAAACCTCATTAGAACATGATGTTATGATGCTAAGTAGTGTAATCTTATTATTCATGAACAATTCTGCTCTTCTATTCAGATTTATTCCCTATTAGGGATACAGGGGGTGCTCAGGTTAGATGTGTATATTTAAATCTTCCCGACAGGCCTGTCTTTAGGATTTCTTATTAGCAACCAGAGGATGTTCAGGTAGAGTGGGAGGGACCTACAAAAGGGTTGAGATAGATGTGTGTTGAGGGCCCTTCTCGGCTTGCTGTGGGCAATCTGCACGTTAGATTCTTTATTCTCCCCCTACCTGTTGTTGGAGTCTCCACTCCAGAGGACGCTGCATTCCAGTGGTTCTTTGTGCAGAACTTGTAAAATCCTTCAGGATGAAATGTGCTATAAAAATCTAAAATATTTCTAAAATCTCACAATGTTCCCAAAGTTTCCAGGTATCTCCACCTGCAGTGTCTTCCCCTGCAACAGAGTTAACCTTGATTCTATAATGGGTTTCTCCTGGGGCTGGAAATTAGACCAGATTTTGTGCCTCTGTGTGTCTCTTTTTTTCAATCTGTTTCCTTTTGGAATTTCGCCCTCATTGAAACCCGCCTTTCTGTTGTTGTGTTGTATGACTGTACTGTACCCAGGGCCATTTCTCTTGACAGCCAGTCTGTCTCTCTCCCTTTCCTGGCCCCAAGCTATGCTTCTTCGTTTTGACTTGATGCTGCTTTCTGATAATCTCATGAGGTTTTATTTATAAACAAATATACAGGTGATGCAGTGAACTGGACTGTGAGTCAGGAGGTCTCAGCTGAGAGTCTGTGCTGTGCCTCATAGAAGCAGGCTGGTTGGGGAAAGGGTGAAGGTGGCTTTAACTCAACCTGTGGTGCTCTGGGGCCCGGAGAGCATCTGTGAGAAGTGCTTTCTATCCGCACTGGTTGGCTAGGAAACTATCCCATTCTGCCGAACGACGACCTTGAGTCAATTATACATATCTGTATCACCTCCTGATTGGACTACAGCAATACCATGTACCCGGGCGTAAAGCCATCAGCACATAGGAACCTGCAGTTATACAGAACACTGCAGCTGGTCTTCTCAGCCGCATGGGCTACTGTGAGCACATCACAGCTGTCCTCTGATCTCTACCCTCACTCCCTATAAAGTAGCGAGTCAAGTTCAAGGTCTTGGTGCTTGCCCACAAGTCCTTTAATAGTTTGGGCCCAGCATATTTGAAAGATCATCTGAAGCACCGTGCTGACAACTCTGTGCCCTCATGCAATGTGGAACTTTCTGCCACAAAGGTAGAGCTCGTGTGCAGGGGACAGCTTTCTCAGCTCTGATACCAGACTCCCACAAGAACAAAGCACCATCACAAACCTCACGCCTTCCCCAGGGCTGTTGTGCTGCCTAGAATTTGTGCAGTCATGTGCCCCCCCCCCACATACCCTTCCGAACACAGCCTTGTCCCAGTCATGCCCCCACATGGGGGGCTTCTGAGCAGGTCCCAGAGGTAGCTTTACAGGTATGTCTGCTGTGTTTGTGCTGGTTACAAGGCTTGTAGGGCCCCTTTATGTACCTGCAGCTTTTAAATGCCTCATAAAGGAGCCAGAGCGAAGGTGATCTCAGACCCAGGTCTAGTTTCTGACTGCCACTGGCTCACTTTATGCGCAAAAAAAAAAAAAAAAAAAAAAAAAAGGGTTAACGCTGCTTTTGTCACATGCTGTAGTTGTAACTGTAACACTTCCTTTTCAAATCCCCGATAATCTGATCTAATTCATTTCTGCAATATGGAATTTTTGTTCTCCATCTGTCCACAGTCTCAATTTTTTCATCTCTCAGTACTTCATATAGGCAAGTAGTAAATTTCCTCGTCCCTCATCTTACAGGTGGAGAACTGAAGTGCAGAAAAGGGGAGTAATTTACCCACGATCACATAGCAGGTTAGTGGTCGAGCTGACAATAGATTTCAGGTCCCCTGACTCCCAGTCCAGTACCTTCTCTCCTAGACCACGCTGCCTGCTCCAAAGAAATTTTTTAAAGTTAGCTGAAAATATGATTAGTGGAGGATCATTGGCAGTTTACCCCTCACTGCTTCCTGTACCATTATTATAGGGAGAGAAACTGGGATGGGAGACTGAGTGGGAGAGAGAGAAACTGAGACCAGGAGTTGGGGGGCCGACTGGGACAGGCAGGGCAAGGAAGCTGGGGGCAACAGAGAGGAGTAGGAACCTTGGAAGCCAGTAGATAGCTGTCAATAACCTAGTCCCAGATTTGGACCTTAGCGTCCAAAATATGGGGGTTAGCATGAAAACCTCCAAGCTTAGTTACCAGCTTGGACCTGGTACTGCTGCCACCACCCAAAAAATTAGAGTGTTTTTGGGCACTCTGGTCCCCCCAGAAACCTTCCCTGGGGACCCCCAAGACCCAAATCCCTGAGTCTCACAACAAAGGGAAATAAACCTTTTCCCTTCCCCTGTTCCTGGAGAGAGACACCGAAGTAAGCTTCGTGAATCTAAACAGAGGGATTCCACCCTCCCTGTTCCCAGCCTTGGAAAACAGAAGTACCGAGAGTTAATCTCTCTTTTCCCCCCTCACCCAGAGGGTATGCAAAATCAGGCTAGTAAATCTAACACACACAGATTTTCCTCTGACTTCTTCCTCCCATCAATTCCCTGGTGAGTACAGACTCAATTTCCCTGAAGTCCCTCATTAAAGAAAAACTCCAACAGGTCTTAAAGAAAGCTTTATATAAAAAGAGAGAAAAATACATACAAATGGTCTCTCTGTATTAAGGTGACAAATACAGGGTCAATTGCTTAAAAGAAATATTGAATAAACAGCCTTATTCAAAAAATACAATTCAAAGCACTCCAGCAACTATAGACATGTAAATACAAAACAACAAACCATTTTGTACTCACAACCTGGAAACAGAAGATTAGAAAGCAGGAAATAGAAAAAATCCTTCTCTAGCTGAGAGAGATTCAGGCAGAAGACAAAGAACTCAGACACAAACTTCCCTCCATCCAGAGTTGAAAAAATCCTGTTTCCTGATTGGTCCTCTGGTCAGGTGCTTCAGGAACTTCTTTCCAGGTGTAAGAACATTAACCCTTAGCTATCTGTTTATGACAATAGTGCTGTGGGGAGAGATTGGATGAGGAGTCAGAGGGAATTGGCTGTGCAAGGAGATGGGGACTGAGACTTAGGCTAGGTCTACACTGGGGAGGGAGTCAACCTAAGATATGCAATTTCAGCTAAACGAATAGCATAGCTGAAGTCGGCGTATCTTAGGTCGATTTACCTGGCTGTGAGGACGGTGGCAAGTCAACCACTGCTGCTCCCGTCGACTCCGCTTCCGTCTCTCGCCGCAGTGGAGTTCTGGAGTCAATGGCAGAGCGATCGGGGATCGATTTTTATCATGTCTACACTAGACAGGATAAATCGATCCCTGATAGATCAATCACTACCCGCCAATCCGGCGGGTAGCGTAGATGTACCCTCAGTGTGCCTGCAGGAAGGAGGTGGGGTGGAGAGGAGACAGATGTGATGAGGAGCTGGGCCCAGGGGGATACGTCGCACTGTATGGGCAAGGTGGTTTGGAGATGAAACACTGAGACCTGATGAGGACATTGCCTTTGGGATTCAGTGGGATAATGTGGGAGATGGAGGAGTGATGGGGGTCCCCTGGAAGCCAGGGTTGGGGAAGTGATAGATTGGCTGAGAAGCCAGTGTGGAAGAAGGGGAACTGGGACTGGTTGAGCAAGGAGTGTGGGACTGAGGTGAGAAGCCTGGGGAGTGGAAATTGGGACTAGCTAGGGGAGGTGAATGGGACTGGGATTTGGGAGCTAGGGGAGGGGAAGAGATGAGACTGGAAGGGCTGAGACAGAATAAGTCAAACTTGGGGGTGTCTGAGCTGCCTAAAGCTCTCACCCCTTCAGAGCCTTGAACAGAACCCAAAATGCCTGAGTCTCCGCATTCCTTTGCTGTCAGCAAATATCTGTGGAAACCCACTAGCAAAGTGTCTTGTCCTCTTCTAGTGCTGGTCTACAGAAAGCAATAGTAGGTTGTCATGCTATCATTTACTGTGTTTAGTGCAAGTGGCAGAGGTCTGTGGTGCATCTAAAAGTTGCAACCCTGCTGCTGGCCCATCTAGGGATGAGTGTGATGGAATTTGTTGCCATCCGCTCCTGCACCGAGGAAAGCCTAGGAAATTACACATTATAAACTCTATGTTAAAAGGTTACAAAGTCGACCGCTCAAAAGTTAGGAAATAACAGAATTAAGGTTGCCTGTGCAATTTTAATTGGGCCTGCTTGTACACATGTACAGTCTTTAGTTACGTGTTGTCATACTTCTTTTTCCCCACAACAGGACCCTTGTCTCACGCAGTGCACATCCTGCCCTGGGAATAAACGAGGGTTGTGTGTTTTTTAAAAAAAACAGAAAAGAAAGAAAGAAGGCTGTTCATTTGTTGCAGAAGCTGGTAAGTGTGTAAGGAATGAGGCAGGGGATTGCAGGAAGACAAAGGATGGTCTCAGTTTAGTTGTATGCTGCCTTAAAGAACTGGATTCTGTCTTTGCGTCTACCACAGAGCACCTGTGTGATGCTGGACAAGTCACTTCAACCAAACTTTTCACAGGATATTAACTGTGTTCCTCATTTTTTGGATGCTCAGCTGGAACCCCTAAGGTCTGATTTGCAGACATTCTGAGCACTCATAACTGCAGCTGACATCAGGTGAAGCTGTGCTTTGAACATATGAAGTGCTATATAATGCTACTTAACTTCATAAAGTCCTCGACACCTCAGATTGTGCATCCAAGATTAGTGGATACTTTTGACCTTGATCTCTCTGCAGTTCGCCATCTGTTAAATTGGGCTAATACCATCCTCTCACCTCACAAGGTTTTTGGGAATATAGTATTTGTGAAGCATTCTTATACTATACTGGTGAAAGCAGCAAAGAATCCTGTGGCACCTTATAGACTAACAGACGTTTTGAAGCATGAGCTTTCATGGGTGAATACCCACTTTGTCATACTGGTGAGCTACATAGACAAACCCATGAGGAAATTAATAATTGTCTTTAGAGCACGGTTTGAATAGTATGCAGTGGGGCAGGGGGAAGCCTGGGGACTTGCACTGAACAGTATAAAACAAAATATTTAGTGACTGCTAATTAACTGTGCACTGATGAAACAGGTTTCCTGTGGTGAAAAAATAGTGTGTGTGTGTGTGTGTGTGTGGGGGGGGGGGGGGAATCATGTAATTAAAGATTATCATAATGCATACACACATGGGGAGGCCAAATTAAGGTTGCACAGATAACCTTCTGGCATTTCTTGACTATGCAACCTGAATGTTCTTTAAACGTCGTGTCCCCCACTCTGTGGCCTTTGCAGGTTTAGAGGTGTAATTGTATGTTTGAGACATTTGGAGAAATCAAAAGTATATCCACTTACCTTTGAGGGGCATGCGTGTGAATATTCATTGCAGCTCTTTGAATTAGATTTTTAATTCCTGTAAACCTTTATTGGCATCACTTTTTATCTGACATCTTTACAGCTGGTGTATCTGCTTTAATAATGAAGCTATTAATGAATTAATGAGAAGCTGCTCTTTTGTGATAACATTGTAAATGTTTATGCTTTGCCTACTTATGCTTCTTGTAGTACGGTTCTGCTCCTCAGAAAGCATGTTTTGTATTTCAAAAGCCACCTTTCTGTCATTCCATAAAAAGAAGCATTTGCTTTCTTAAAATTGTCTAAGAATTATGCTGTTATTTTTGTGACCTACAGTGACAGGTAAATTGTCAGTGAAATCAAACTCAGACATCACTTCACAAGGGAGAACATAGTTGTGTATCATACTGTACTTGATCTTATAGTTAGTTAGTAAGAAGCAAGTAAACCAGTCTAGTCAAGAAGCAGTTTGATTCATGACTCTAATGTAGTGCTATATGTTGAGGAAGGTCTTGAAGTTGCTTCCACTGAAGCCAATGATGGAAACTTCCATTGAAAGTAGGATTGTATCCCTAGTGAATAAGTACATTTCTGACTTAACTGGTTTTCATGCATATCTTTTTTCAGTACACAAAAGTTTGGATTCCTGACCCTGATGAAGTGTGGAGATCAGGAGAAATTATCAAGGATTACAAAGAAGGGGATAAAAGCCTACACCTGAAATTTGAAGATGACACTGTAAGTTAATTAAAATTATATATGTTGCCCTTTTCAGTGGTAGATCTAAGCTTCAAATGATCCTCTGAACAAGCCTGAATCATTACAAGTTCTTGGTGTATTTTTAAAAAAAGTCCGTCGTACATCACTTTGCCACAGTCTCAGGTTCTCAAAGGTATTCCTATTCAAATCAAAGGTTTCCTGCCTTCTTTGACTTGGTTCTGCGGTGAAGTTGTAATCTGTGTTTGACATCCAAGTAATTTTTAAAATGGCATACTGTCACAAACACCAGATTATGACTTTGCTGGCAGATGAATTGGAAGGAGTAAATATTCATATTGCTGATTCAAACACATAAGTATCACAAGTTAAAAGCCAGCAGAATACAGAAAATAATTGGCCAAGTGACACTTTTTTTTCTATGTGTGCTCAACCTTTTCAGGTTTACTCCAGTATAAAACCCTGATTTCATTTCAGTGTTTGTCTTTTTTATAAAAAAATGGTGCTAAAGGAGGGTGACAAACAGGAAACTCCTCTCTGGTGTCACTCTACAATCTTTAAATGAACATGTCAGAAAAAGTAATGCCAGTTTATTTCTTATAAACTGTTTGGTGCTTTCCCTCTCCAACATGCATACGCTTATTGCATTAGAGATTCTGGTCCTAAGCTTTAAACTCACTAGTGGGTGGGACCTGGTTATCTTGCATATCACCTTTCCAATTATAGCCTGTTGAGACAGGGCACTCAGTGGGGGAAAAAGCAGTTGATGGAGTCCAGCATGAAACATTTTGACTGGAGGGCCTTCTTTAATGGAACTTCTTGCCTAAGGCCACTTCTACAATACAAACTTTTGTTGGCAATGTTGGTCAAGGCATGATGAACTGTGACCAACGTAGCTGTGCCAGCAGAAGCCCCTCGAATAGGTGGGGGTTATAACCCAGATCTGTGGTTTTGCCTGTATAGCTTATTTTGTTTTGTGGGGCAAGGGAAGGAGAGGGATAAGCTATAGCTGGGATAAACTATACGATTAAAAGCATAGTTTTGCCAGTATAAGCAGTGTCTCCACTAGGAATGCCTTGCCAGTGTAATGAACCAGCAAAGCACTCCAAGTGTAGACCTGACCAAAGAGCTTTTTAAAAGAACTCAGGCCTGTCTGTTTTCAGAGTACTTTTCAAAAGGTTTCCCTTGCTAAGCAGGCTGAAATCAACCCGGTATCCTAAGCTGTTGGCAGCTGCTGCTGCTAACATTTAGAAACCAAAATGAATAATAAGTAGAGTCCTTGCTGGACCAATTTAGGAGAAACCTTTTTAAAATCGAGTTCTTATAAATGTCATGTTGATTGGAATGTTAGAAGAGCCTAGGTAAATGAACTCTATAGACCAATGATCTGGAGCTAGGTCATTTGAAAAGACTGATCAATGATTGAGTACCTTGACCATCTTCCTAGTGTTGAATTGAGGATTCATACTTAGGGAAGAATGGAGGAAGAAGGATGGTCTGTTATGATGTTGTCTTTTTCAGCTGAGTATGAACTTGTTCTGCAGGACTGCGTCATGCTGAGACAATCACATTGCATTAGCATGTGGCAAAACCAACATCATGGTGAAACTCTACCATGTCATGGTGGTGCAGAGTTGGCTATGGAATTTACTTCAGGGCCGCCTTTATGATTTCACTGCATCAAAAGTTGGAGGATCATGGAAAACAGTGGTAGAGGGCAGCCAAATCTCTGACTGTCTCAGCTCCGGAAGTGCATGGAGTTCCCAGCTCCCCACAAATTTATAGTCTGAGAAAACTGGACAGCTTTGCTCAGGAAATTCCCAGCACTGCTACCGTCCGTTGCTTTGATAGGTGGTGTCACAAAGTTCCTTCTCTACCTTGGTGGGTCCTGCGCTTATTGGCAGATTTTGCTCACCTCAGTGATCTTCTCCACAGTCTGGGTCAACTCCTTCTGTGTCTGATCAGGAGTTGAGAGGTTTGGGGGGAACCCGGGCCCACCCTCTACTCCTGTGGATTGCAGCTTTCTATAGTGCCTCCTGTAACAGCTGCATGACACCTACAACTCCCTGGGCTACTTCCCCATGGCCTCCTCCAAACATCTTCTTTATCCTCACCACAGGACCTTCCTCCTGGTGTCTGATAACGCTTGTACTCCTTAGTCCTCCAGCAGCTCATCCTCTCACTTTCAGCTCCTTGCACCTCTTGCTCCCAGCTCCTCACACGCACTTCCTCTCCTCTGGCTCCCCCTGGCCTGACTGGAGTGAGCTCCTTTTTAAACCCAGGTGCCTTGATTAGCCTGCCTTGATTGGCTGCAGGTGTTCTAATCAGCCTGTCTGCCTTAATTGGTTCTAGCAGATTCCTGATTACTCTAGTGCAGCCCCTGCTCTGGTCACTCAGGGAACAGAAAACTACTTATCCATCAATATATTTGCCCTCTACCAGACTCCCTGTACCCCACTGGTTTGGGTCTGTCACAGTGGGTAATTTCTTAAAGAAGGACTTAATCTTACTGGATGTAGAGGGTCATCATAGGCCCACGCACTGCTTATACCCTAACTTGAACATTTAAGTGGTGCACCAGGCTTCTATGGCTCTATGCACAAAGAGGAGTTTTACCCACTTGTCATCTCTGAATGCCAAGAGTCAGCTCTGCTGACACTCTCTTCTGTTACAAAGATCGACTGCTATGGAAACTACCAAGCACACTCCAGTTAGATTGATGTTCTGTTGAGGAACATTAAAGGAACTAAATTCCCCAACAAGCCAGCTTGAACTTACTGCTTTCAGTGCCATGTTCTAGCAGAGCTGCACAGCCTACAATCTGTGTGACTGGTATAATCGTGCCAGGAAATATATTTTTCATGATCTGCTTCATCTAATTTGGTTTTTCCATTGAGCAGGCAATTTTTTTTAATTGTCCGGGGGACGATCTGCTGTGTTACTAGAACAGTTAACAGACACTGCTTCCCCAAACTGAAAATGCTCCAAGGGCTGTATGAATAATTCACAGCTCCTGCCAATGAACCAGTTTCACACTGGCACATCGGGTGTTACCCTCTTACAGGACAGGCAGCTGGGGAGCAGGAATGAGAGATGCTTGATTAGGCTGTTATGAAAACAATTATTCTTTTTCCTTCAGTATAAGCAGGGAGGCCAGTAGCAGTATGTCAGAGTGCCAATGTCACTGGGAAAGCAACATAATGCACCTTGGAACTGAGTGATAAGACTGGGGACACATTTGTTTGCGCAGCTTGATAGTCTTCTCCTGTGGTTGTTAATATGCCAAGGGCCATCCATAAATATGTGCCACTCCACAGGACCTCCTTGCATTCACTGTCCCCCTCCTGCTCCACTCCAATAAGTACATTTCAGCGTGGAGGTCTGATTTCACGGTCCATGGTGTTTTTTTCACAGCCACGAATTTGGTAGAGCCCTAGTTCTGGACATCTGCTGGAGCCTGCCACTACTCCCTGGTGTCTAACTCTCAGCAAAACTCCAGAACATAGAGCCAACCTTGGAGCTGCCAGCCTGATCAGCTGTTAGACACTCTCACCCATCTCTCCCACTGCTAACAAGTAATGAAATCCAGTGATCTGCAGGAGCGGCGCTAGGGTTTTTGGCACCATAGGCACAGGGCCGGCTCTAGCCATTTCGCCGCCCCAGGCACAGCAGCATGCCGCTGGGGGCGCTCTGCCGCTTGCCGGTCCCGCGGCTCCGGTGGACCTGCTGCAGGCGTTCCTGCAGAGGGTCCGCTGGTCCCGTGGCTCCGGTGGACCTGCCACAGAAGGTCCACCGAAGCCACCTGCTGACCTCCCGGTCAGGGCCGGCCCTGCCTAGGCGGGGGGGGTCCTTCCCACGTTCGCGGTCGGCGGCAATTCTGCGGTGGGGGGGTCCTTCCACGCTCCCGGTCTTCGGAACACTTCAGCGGCGGGTCCTGGAGCAAGTGAAGGACTCGCCGCAGAATTGCCGCTGAAGACCCGGAGCGCGGAAGGACCCCCTGCCGCCGAATTGCTGGCGAGGGTGGCAAAATGCCGCCCCCCCAAATCCTGGTGCCCTAGGCGACCGCCTAGGTCGCCTAAATGAAAGCACCAGCCCTGGTGATATGATTAACATTAATGTGCAAAACTGAGGTGTCTCTTCAGTATAAATGTGTTCCAGGTTTGCCAGCCTACTCCTTTATCTGAGGCCCCCGTTGGAACTCATCTTTCTTCTCTCTGCAGATATGGTGTCCTTAGAATAGTAGTCCAGTGCCTATGCTTTTTCCTAATAATACACACACATTCTTCTCCCTGATCATCCCACAGAGCTGCCTGCCCTTACATCATACTACCAGAGAGAATGAGCAGGAAACTTTCTTTCTGCTTTACTGCCAGCTGTGGGTTCCTTCATTTGCATAATCAGTTACCTTTCTTCTGCTTCTGAGACAATCGAACAAGGCTTCGATAAAGAACAGCGAGCCCAATAATTCAGGATAGTGCTCGTATCCTAGCAAGGAAATAGGTGACAGATGTGAAATGAGCATGTGGTTTTGGCTTAGTTCTTGTTGCCCATCTCACAACTGGCACTAACTGGCTTAATTGGCTGGCTATCCTTTTTGCCTCCTGGAGTTCTCCATGTAGATCAGAGAATGGGGCTGTGTGGGTGAAGCTTGCACTGCCACAGTCTCTGCTGTATGTGAAGGCTCCAGTGCTGCCAGTCTGGTAACATTCATCACTATTTAAAATTCTATGTAGTTATTTGCCCCTCTTGGGTTTTGGGGGAATTTCAGCAGCTTAACACTTCAAAACCTTCAGTGATCAGGTGAACCTGATAGAAACAGCCAGGGTGAGTTCTGTCAATTCTGGGTGATGTATCTCTGGCTGGGGGTAGTGGTGGTAAAGAAGGGAAGGTCAGAAGACCCCAAGCTGTTACATGTTGTGGAAACTGCATAGATGCTGTTGCCAGGACATAAAGGAATGAGTCATTTCAATATTATAACAGAGAGTTTATTTGATATAAAACCATTAAGATATCTTAAGTGTTTGTTAGATGGACACATTGATCTTTGGATTCACACTTTTAGATTTAGTGTGTTTCCCCTGTGATGCTACTTTGCAATTAATTCATCTTCCTTTAGAGAAGACTGGTTACATTCTTATTATCTGTTTTCTGCTCTTAACAGGTGTTGATAGCTGTGTCCTACTGGTACAGGTCTCATAAATGGAGTAGGATGAGCAGTCCATACCTGAAATATGACATGATAAAAGTTCAACTCAGCTCCTGTCATTCTGATAGATAACATTCAGGGCCACCTGTGCCAAAATGAAGTAGTTTGTTAGAGCTGAACTAAGTCTTGGGGTTTTCATTCCACAGTTATTTTATGTTGTTAAATGGAAATCTGTCCTTTAGGCTATTTTGTGACCGTTCAATTTATTGTCGGTTTTCAGTTAGTGACACGTCTGTCATATCCTTCAGAGCCATAGCTACACAGCCAAGTCGGCTTCTAAATTGAATAAAGGCTCCGTTCATTTTTTAGAAAGACTGATTTACATGACTGGATAACGGGGTTTTCTCTTCTTTTAATAGTTCTCCTGTGCAGTTGGTTTTTATTCTTTAGGCCATTCTTATGAAGTCCCTGCTGAGTTGAGTGTGATGGGGGCATGTTGATCTGATAAACCTAAGGTTAGCATGGAGTGACACACACATGCATCAAATGAAGGTTACGTGAACATCAGGATCTCTTTCAGGGAATTGAAAGCTTTTGGTTCCTGACAGTTGAAATGTTTCCGCTGTTGTTGTTACTGGCTTCTCTTTCTTATCCTTTTCATCTAAGTGAATTTTCATGGATTTATGGTTCCAGCAGCCTGTTCCTGGCTGCTTTGTGTCTATCACAAATCTCTTTCTGGAGTGATGAGCTCAGTGTTACATACTCCATGGGAATCCTAGGCTCTCAAAAATCCTAACACAGGACTGTGGGGATTATCGCACGGAACTCAGTTGCAGCAGTAAAGGTCAGGCTTCATTGAGATTCTCTCAGGAGTGGAAGAACTCAGTCTGTATGCTGCATGGGTGATGCTGCTCCTGCACATTTGAAAGAGATGGCATGGCCTACTGGAGAGGATAATGGGTTGGGGCTTGGGAGACCAGGCTCTGTTCCCATTTCTACTACTGACCTGCTGTGTGATTTTGGGCAAATTACTTCATCTCTCTGTACTTCTGGTTTTCTTCCCACCTTTTGTTGGTCTTGTCTGCTTAGCTAGTAAACTCTTCGGGGCAGGGATTGTCTTTTAGTTGAGCATAATGGGATTCTTGTCTTTTAGTTGAGTATAGTGGGATTCCAATCTTGACTGGGACCTGTTGGGGGAGTCAAGACTTCAAACTCTTGTGGTGGTGATTTACTTTGCTTATGGCACCAGTCTGGCCAAAAGCTGAGTGTTTTCTCATCTGTGTTGAAGCTTTGTTTCTGCTGGCAGTTGGAATAGTGTGGCAGAGCTCTGACCTTGCTCCCGTGGGTCCTGCGCTTCTAGGTGGTTTATGCTAGCCTCAGTGGCTCACTGTGACCCTCCACGTAGCCCTTCTCTCTCTAGGGCCAGGGTTACAGTCTACTGAGTCCTTTTCATCATAGGCCTGCAAGGAGGTTGGTGAGAGAACTCCCACAGTCTCTGTTCAGCCTCCTGTCCTGACAGGGGCCTGACTTCCCCTCCCAGGAGATGTTCTTGTAGTGGTGGGTTGGGGGGAACCCGGGCGCGCCCTCTACTCCGGGTTCCGGTTCAGGGACCCTAATGGTAGCAGTTGTTGGCAGCCAATCTTTCACTGCCACAGTTGCTACATTTCCCTGGGCCACTTCCCCACAGCTCTCCTGCTTCTCCCTTCTTCACCCTTACCTTAGGGTTCCTTTAACAATAGTCTGAGGGCGTCTTCAGTAACCAGTCCTTCAGCCGCACTTTCTCGCCTCTGGCTCCTCTCTGTCTGACTGAAGTGAGCCCTTTTTATAGTATCAGCAGGGCCTTAATTAGAGTCAGGTGGTCACATTAACTGAATGGCCTCTTTGCAGGTTAATTAGAGTCAGGTGTTCTCATTGCTCTGGTCAGTCAGGGAACAGAAAACTGTTAACCCCGTGGCCAGTATATCTGCCTTCTGCTATTCTGCTGTACCTAGCTGGCCTGGATCTATCACAATAATAACTCTGAATGTGCAACACAGCTTCATTTCCGCAGTATGTTTCATACAAAAAGGGTTTTAGTGTGTAAAGCTGAAGTGGCATCAGTACAGAACCAAAAGAACTATAGCAAGCTGTCACAGAGGAAGAAACTGTGCAGGATCAATTAGGGAAGTGAGGAGAGCTAGGAGTAAGATGTTTGAGGAGAAGGGCTTTGCACCAGCAATGGCAGGATGGTTGGAAGGGACAGAGCAAGCAGTGTTAATTGATGGGAAAGGAAGAGGAGCAACGTCTGAAGCAGGATGGCACCGTTCCTTTGAGTTTGAGACAGGGCTTTGGAGCTGTGCTCCGGTTCTGCTCCAGCTCCAGGCAAAAACCTTCAGCTCCATTGCTCCGGAGCTGCTCCATGCTCCAGCTCCGGGCTCCACTCCAAAGCTCTGCTTTGAGAGGACAATTTTTAATTGGAATCTAAAATGAGTGATGAAGTTGGGTTTGGGGTGTGGTTTTTTTGTTTTTGTGTTTTTTGTGTTTATTTTTTTTGGTTTCTTCGTTCTACTGTCCTATTTGTTTTTGTCCTCCTCTTCAGTCCTGTCTCCCGTTTAGATTGTGATCCTTGATAGCAAGGACTGTTATCTTTGTTACATGTCTGGACAGTACTTAGCACATTGAGGACCCTGATCATTCATGGTAGTTTTGAATGTGGGAATAATGTCTATGTGTTTAAATCTGATGGTGGTATCTGCACATGCGAAGATCTGGGCAGGGAGGAATTAGGAAGTCCACAGAGGAGGCTCTCTGCCTCCATCAAGGTGAGAGAGGAGTGAAAGGAAGGGTAAAGGCTTCAGCGGATGAGGAGTCAAGGCACTGGCAACCTGAAGGCTTCAGTTTGTCATCTCACTTCAAGAGAATCTCTGCTAAATATTCCATGCTATTGGCTGAGGAACTGAAGGCCTGAAACATGGCAGTGCCAGCATGTCTTTTGAGGAGTGAAAAATGAACACCTCCTCCATAAGCATCCTTTAGCTGCCAAAATATTAATTGGAGCTGTTTGTTAGATTGTCCAAGAGGCAAATGAGCAGAACATACTTGACACAGTTGGCAATGAATGGCCCTGGTATGCTTTTCCCCCACTTAGTATTCATGCGTATATCACTCACAGATCACCTGCCTACGTCCCCTCTGCTCTAGGCACTATATATTCACTCTTTCCAGTACATGCCTCTCTAACTAAACTAAACAGCATGTTGGATAAAATGAATAGCATGGGAATTCTCATCTGCCCCTTTCTGCTTTCACAAGCAGGGTTTCACTATTGCTGGAGGAACTTACCATCAGAGTGTTCAGGGGGCAGGAACATAAGTCATCCGAAGAGTAAACAAATGTTAAATATATCCAGCAAATACCAAATTGGGAACTTCCCAAACATCTCCTGTCTCTAAGTGTCTGACAGTGGAAGTGCCCATGGGGGAATTGACAAAGGTATTTACAGATAAAGGGAAAAAGTCATGTTGATTCTAACCAGTGGCTCTGCTGTTCAGTTGGGGAAGAGCCAAAACTCTTCAGCCTATGGTGAGTTGAGTTGTATGTTTTAATGCCATCACCATGTTCCTCACGTAAGTCTACAGTGCTCCTGGGTTTGATTCTTTGCATCCTTTCCCCATTGTCAGAAGAGATTGAAGGGAGTATAGAACATAATGTGTTTGAAGTGACTTTAATTTAAAAAAAAAAAGGTCAACAAATAAATTTGTCAAAGGGAAGGACTCTGGATTCTGTGACTCTGGCTGACTTTAGAGGAGGATAAATAAGGATGCACATGTTGGATTTGTTGATGCTTTTACTGTTTTTGGTATACGGTGCTGTGTGTTACTAACACTTTGAGGTAGCTTGTGCCATCTCCTTCCTTGATCACCCCTAAAAACTTCCTGGATTTGCTTTAGACAATGAGATTAGATAAACTTATTCAGTAAGGGTGAAATTCACCCCTCAGCAGTGAATTTTGTCCTTTGTGCAATGTCCAAAGTATTTGCCCTTATTCAGTACTGGGAAATCCCTAGGGAATAGAGGAAATACAAAAGCAATATTGTTTTATTATCCAAAAATAATTGAAAATATTTTTTAAAGTGGTGACCACTGTGGATGCATAGAACTCCTGTTCACTTCAGTAGACAATATGTGCACATTGTCTCTGGGCTTGGATTCTATCTATCAATGGGGCTTGGATTCTGGTTGGGGCCTCTAGGTGCTAATGTAATACAAATAATCTTTTGAGGGCAGAATTATCCCTACATGAGTTATAAATAAATAAATAAATAAGCTAGACAGTTTTTATTTTTTAACCGTTTTTTGTGTGCAATTTGTATTACTTCAGATCTACGAATATCCAGTTGATCTCAAAACCAACCAACTTCCCTTCTTGCGTAATCCAGATATTTTGGTGGGTGAAAATGACCTGACGGCTCTAAGTTATCTCCATGAGCCTGCTGTCCTACATAATTTAAAAGTCAGGTTCTTGGAATCGAATCACATCTATACCTACTGTGGTGAGTATTAAAATATATCTGCATCAGGGTTTGAGGGTTTTTTTTTTTCACTGTTTAATATTAATTTCTTATATGCTAATACTGATCTTTTTAATAACAATTTAATATTTACATAGCTCCTCTGATCTGAGGATTTTACCATATACAATAAAAGCTGTGTTAGCCAGCACTTTACCAGCTGGAAAGCTCTAGGAACCAGCATTTCTGATATCCATTAAAAGTCCAGCTGGTGCAGAGCTGGTAGGCTCCCTACCTGACTCTGTATGACTCTCTGGAAACGGCAACATGTCCCTACTGCTCCTAGGCAGAGAAATGGCTACAGGGGCTTTGTGCATTACCCCCACCCGGAGACATGGCTCCACAGCTCCCATTGGCTGGGAACCACAGCCAATGGGAGCTGCGGGGTTGGCACCGGTGGGTGAAGGCAATGCACAGAGCTTGCCTGGCCCTGCCTCCACCTAGGAGCAGCAGAGACATGTCACCGCTTACGGGGAGCCACCCAAGGTAAGTGCTTCCTCGATCCAGCACCCCAAAACCCCTCCTTCACCCCAACCTCCTGCCCCAGGCGCCCTCCCACACCCAAACTCCCTCCCTCTTAGTTAACTGGAATTTTTGACTTACTAGCAGCCTCCTCCGCATTCCACCAACATGCTAGATAACAAAGTTTTTATTGTATTCACTCATTAAGCCACACAACGCCTCTGTGGAGCTTATAATGTAATACCTGTCTTAACGATTAGAGTAACTGAGGTGCAGAGTGGTCAGTAGCAGAAGGTGGAGTAGAACCCAGGAGTTCTGTTGCAGCCTACAAAAGGTGTCAGGTTAAGAAATGAATAGAAATTAGACTTTGGCCCAAGTATAGAGGAATGAGAAATTGAGCTTGTTAGTATGAGCAGAAGCTAGAGAGAGAAGTCGGAGACAGTAAAATGGGAAAATTGAAATTAGCAAGGACGTAACCCCTGGGTAACGTTTTGGTTATAAGTGGTTTCAGCAGGGTTTATTAAGAGTGGTTTTTTTGAGAATTTGGAATGTGTTATTAAAATGCTATCTATATCGATAGCAGGAGAAGGACATTGATTCAGATGTTAATTTAAGTAATATATGTTCTAAAGAGCCAATAAAGAAATGGAGGAAATGTGAATATGGTAATGGGTATGTTTAATGTTAATTAGTATTATAATGGATTATAAAAAGTGTAGCCTTGCTAAATTGCAAGAGATCTCCAGTTAACACCAATAGGGTACCATTAGGTTACAGGATTATAAACTATACTTCATTCTGTTGTCAGTGGGCTAATCACCCACTGATATGCTCTTCTGTCTTTGAAAGTGAGTATAATTGTAGTACCTGTGTAAATGATAATTGTATGCCTGTTTGCTTAATTAATAATTTTTCTCTGGAAGTCTGTTTCTATCATTCAAAGTGCTGTTCAGGGTCTTCTATTTAATTAGTCTGTCTGTCTGTAAGGGCTGGTCTACACTAGGGAGGGAAATCGATCTAAGATACGCAACTTCAGCTACGTGAATAGCATAGCTGAAGTCAAAGTATCTTAGATTGAGTTACCTACCGTCCTCATGACGCGGGATCGACGTCCGCGGCTCCCTCTGTCGACTGCGCTTCCACCATTCACGTTGGTGGAGTTCCGGAATCGACAGGAGCTCGTTCGGGGATCGATATATCGTGTCTAGATGAGACGCGATATATCGATCCCCGAGAAATCGATTGCTACCTGCCGATACGGCCGGTAGTGAAAACGTACCATAATAGACCTAGAGGTTTACCTTGAAAACTGAGTTTGGTTTATTGCATTCTTAGCTTTAACAACTTAACATCAATTGGGAACATTTAAAATTCAAGGTTAAACTGTCCTCCTGTCTCTACCTCTAGCCACCAGACCACACTCCTCCTACAGCAGGTTAAAATAACGTTAGTGTCTGATTTAAGCCCACAAACCCAGAAGATATTTAGAGGAAGGCTTCTGGTGCTATCCTCCTCTCATGCTGTTGTCAATAGCTAGTGCAGCACACATACTCTCTGAACCATGCAGACAACCCTCCCAAATCCATGAGGACCCCATGGATTGATTGATATCTCCCCCCATGCTCCCAATATGGATAAGATGACAGGATGGGGCAGGGTGCCATGTTTTTGGATGACTGTGGTTCCTAAGCCCAATGGTGTGATTTTTATGATGAAGTGAGCAGTCTGGATTTTCTACAGGAAGGCAAAGAGGAAGTTTTTAAAGATATTTAATTCAGATCTTTCATGTTCCTTCAACATGATTTGTGCATTTAATTTCTGTTAATCTTACGGTTTTGCATTTTCATCTGAAGTCCAGAAACCAAAATATTTTGAGTCCAGTGGATGTTCAATTATGTGGATATAGCTTATCCAGGGCAGCATCTTTCAACTTTTTTGGGTGGGAAAATGCCAAAAGGACCTACTTCATATGATGGACTTATATTCATGTCATATATTTAATGCTCCTCTTCCATAGCTTAATGTGAGTTGTTCTTTCCACCAGTGCATTGACCATTTCTCCGAGATTCAAACAAAAGCTGATGTAAGAACCTGGACTCTTTATTCTATGCATTTTTTTGAATCTCCTTGTATTTATGAAAAGGTTATAAACTATTGTGACTTTGTTTTAATTCTAATGTCTGCATGTTTGTCTGTTTTATTTAGGTATTGTGCTTGTTGCCATTAACCCATATGAACAACTGCCAATCTATGAACAAGATGTCATCTATGCATACAGTGGCCAAAACATGGGGGACATGGATCCTCACATATTTGCAGTGGCAGAAGAAGCCTACAAGCAAATGGCTAGGTGGGTGATATGTTGGTTAAGAGGCTTACGCTCGGAACCATGGCTGTTCTTCCTTTGTGATGGTGAAGATTATATAATTTCAGTGAAAAATAGTGTAATTTTATGGAAGACAAGGCAAAATTTTGCATCTCAGCTAGGAAGAAAACCCTGTGCAATATCTAGGCCTTTTATCTTCATGAACCCAACAGAAAAGGAAAACTTACCTTGAGGGTCTTATGCCTCTCCAGAGTGGGGTGTACCACATATTTTCCGCTCCCAAACTCTTCCCAGCAGTCTTTCAGCAGTCCTCTGATCTGTGAGGATTCCAACTCTTTAGAAGTTTAGAATATCCTGGTTCCTGTGGCGGCATCCTATTTGGTTGTCTGCCTGACGCCCAGTACACATTGTGGTACAACAACTTTCACTGGTCCCTAGCAGTTGTGGCAGCTTCAATAAACAAGTATTTCAGAATACCTTTTAAATCAGCTTTGCTGAGTCTGTAAATGACCTCAGAATGTGCTGAGTGGAGTTTTATGTCAGACTGCAGCTCCATCCCATGTAGACAGTTGGGTAGTGATGAGACACTGTAGGGCAGCCCACTAGTTCACAAGGTCATTGGGAACCTATACATTTTTTACAGCTGTGGTTGACGCTAGAATCTCAGGTCATGTTGCCACTATGTAAGCACGGCTCAAGTGACTAGGGTGACCAGACATACCGATAATAGGGGCTTTATCTTACATATGCAACTATACCTCCAAAAAAAGTGTCCTGATTCTCCACGCTTGCTACCTGGTCACCTTAGGAGTGAGTTCATACAAGGACACTCAAATATCAATAAATAACATGGAGCAATCAGACTTGTACTGGACTTCTTGGGTTAAATAATCTGGCTGGGGCCAAAAACAATTTTAACCATACATATTGGAACCTGTATGCCAAGTAGAGTTTAAAAAATCCTCGAGTGCTTTCATGTATTTATGAAATGTCTTGCCTAGCCCTTCTTCAGCAGTGACCTAACAGTGCATATCAGTGGTTTATTGTGTTTTTACCATTGGTATTCTTTATATGGCAGCTCTATCATCACTGCTGCAAAACAAGGATTGCAGTCTATGAGCCAAATTCAGACCCCTACAAGCCTGTGCAGCTCCACTGGCTTAAATGGAATTTTTCCCACCCATTCCAGGTCTGAACCTGGCCTATTGTATTCAAACTCAGCAGAATCTTTGAGTATTGCCTTTTTTGAGAGACAGGAGTCTATGCACCTGTTCAGTCTCTAATAAGTGAACATAAGAATGTCCATACTGGATGAGACCAAAGGTCCATCTAGCCCAGTATCCTGTCTTCCAACAGCGGCCCATGTCAGGTAAGAGCCTGCATAAGTGTTTAATGCCTGCTTGCTTCAGTCTTCACTAAAAAAGGTTAATGGTGACCAGATATTCAACACAATTAATATTAGCAACAAGGGAGGAAGGAACACAAGCCAAAATAGGATCAAGAATATTTAGCTAAATTGAGTGTATTTGAGTTGGCAGGACCTGATGAAATCCATCCTAGGGTATGTAAGGAACTAGCTCAAGCAATCTCAAAACTGCTAGCAATTATCTTCGAGAACTCATGAAGGATTGGTAAGGTCCAAAAAGATCAGAGAAGGGCGAACACAGTAACTCTCTTTAAAAAGGGGAACAAAGAGGGCCTGGGGAATTATAGACCAGTCAACCTAACTTCAATACCTGGAAAGATACTGGAACAAATTTATTAAACGATCAGTTTGTAATCACCCAATGGATAATGGGATTATAAGGAATTTCCTTCTCTGTCAGACCTAGTGGATGAGGGGAAGCAGTAGACAGAATTAAGGCTGTGACTTCTGTGACTTTCCATTACCTCCGTGAATTTTGCAGCGCTGGTTCAGCTGACCCCAGGACCACCCCAGCAGCTGGGGAAGCCTAGGGGCCAGCCACATCGGCTGCTGCTCTGGCAGTCCCAGTCAGAAGGTCCCCTGCCCTGCAGCAGTCATCTTCAGGAGTGCCGTCCTCCCAGCAGGTAAGATTTAGTCACAGGTATTTTTAGTAAAAGTCATGGACAGGTCATGGGGCCATGACTTTTTTTATTGCCTCTGACCTGTCCATGACTTTTATTAAAAATATCTATGACTAAAACATAGCCTTAGATATGATATATCTTGATTTTAGTGAGGCTTCTGCACTGTCCCACATGACATTCTTGTAAGCAAACCAGGAAATGTGGTCTAAACGAAATTACTACAAGGTGGGTGCGCAACTGGTTGGAAAAAAAACATATTCAGCGTAATTATCAATGATTTGCTATCAAACTGGGGGGAGGGGTATCTAGTGGGGTCCTACAGGGGTCAGTCCATGTACTTGGATAATGGAGTGGAGACTGTGCCTATAAAAATTGCAGGTGACACCAAGCTGGGGCACAGACTATCTAATAAGTTCCTGGACTGCATTGCAGACAACTTTTTATTTCAGAAATTTGAAAAAGCTACTGGGGGGAAGCTGTTCTAGACTTGATTTTAACAAATAGGGAGGAACTTGTTGAGAATTTGAAAGTAGAAGGAAGCTTGGGTGAAAGTGATCATGAAATCATAGAATTTGCAATTCTAAGGAAGGGTAGAAGGGAGTACAGCAGAATAGAGACAATGGATTTCAGGAAGGCGGATTTTGGTAAGCTCAGAGAGCTGATAGGTAAGGTCCCATGGGAATTAAGACTGAGGGGAAAAACAACTGAGGAAAGTTGGTAGTTTTTCAAAGGGACACTATTAAGGGCCCAAAAGCAAGTTATTCCGATGGTTAGGAAAGATAGAAAATGTGGCAAAAGACCACCTTGGCTTAACCACGAGATCTGGCGTGACCTACAAAATAAAAAGGTGTCATATAAAAAATGGAAACTAGGTCAGATTACAAAGGATGAATATAGGCAAATAACACAGGAATGCAGAGGCAAGATTAGAAAAGCAAAGGCACAAAATGAACTCAAACTAGCTATGGGAATAAAGGGAAACAAGAAGACTTTTTATCAATACATTAGAAGCAAGAGGAAGACCAAGGACAGGGTAGGCCCACTGCTCAATGAGGAGGGGGAAACAGTAACGGGAGACTTGGAAATGGCAGAGATGCTTAATGACTTCTTTGTTTCAGTCTTCACTGAGAAGTCTGAAGGAATGTCTAGTATAGTGAATGCTTACGGGAAAGAGGGTAGGTTTAGAAGATAAAATAAAAAAAGAGCAAGTAAAAAATCACTTAGAAAAGTTAGATGCCTGCAAGTCACCAGGGCCTGATGAAATGCATCCTAGAATACTCAAGGAGTTAATGGAAGAGGTATCTGAGCCTCTAGCTATTATCTTTGGGAAATTATGGGAGACGGGGGAAATTCCAGAAGACTGGAAGGGGGCAAATATAGTGCCCATCTATAAAAAGGGAAATAAAAACAACCCAGGAAACTACAGACCAGTTAGTTTAACTTCTGTGCCAGGGAAGATAATGGAGCAGGTAATCAAAGAAATCATCTGCAAACACTTGGAAGGTGGTAAGGTGATAGGGAATAGCCAGCATGGATTTATAAAGAACAAATCGTGTCAAACTAATCTGATAGCGTTCTTTGATAGGATAACGAGCCTTGTGGATAAGGGAGAAGCGGTGGATGTGATATACCTAGACTTTAGTAAGGCATTTGATACGGTCTCGCATGATATTCTTGTAGATAAACTAGGAAAGTACAATTTAGATGGGGTTACTATAAGGTGGGTGCATAACTGGCTGGATAACCGTACTCAGAGAGTAGTTGTTAATGGCTCCCAATCCTGCTGGAAAGGTGTAACAAGTGGGGTTCCGCAGGGGTCTGTTTTGGGACCGGTTCTGTTCAATATCTTCATCAACGATTTAGATGTTGGCACAGAAAGTACGCTTATTAAGTTTGCGGACGATACCAAACTGGGAGAGATTGCAACTGCTTTGGAGGACAGGGTCAAAATTCAAATGATCTGGACAAATTGGAGAAATGGTCTGAGGTAAACAGGATGAAGTTCAATAAAGATAAAGACAAAGTGCTCCACTTAGGAAGGAACAATCAGTTTCACACATACAGAATGGGAAGAGACTGTCTAGGAAGGAGTATGGCAGAAAGAGATCTAGGGGTCATAGTAGACCACAAGCTTAATATGAGTCAACAGTGTGATACTGTTGCAAAAAAAAGCAAACGTGATTCTGGGATGCATTAACAGGTGTGTTGTAAACAAGACACGAGAAGTCATTCTTCCGCTTTACTCTGTGCTGGTTAGGCCTCAACTGGAGTATTGTGTCCAGTTCTGGGCCCCGCATTTCAAGAAAGATGTGGAGAAATTGGAGAGGGTCCAGAGAAGAGCAACAAGAATGATTAAAGGTCTTGAGAACATGACCTATGAAGGAAGGCTGAAGGAATTGGGTTTGTTTAGTTTGGAAAAGAGAAGACTGAGAGGGGACATGATAGCAGTTTTCAGGTATCTAAAAGGGTGTCATCAGGAGGAGGGAGAAAACTTGTTCACCTTAGCCTCCAATGATAGAACAAGAAGCAATGGGCTTAAACTGCAGCAAGGGAGATTTAGGTTGGACATTAGGAAAAAGTTCCTAACTGTCAGGGTAGTTAAACACTGGAATAGATTGCCTAGGGAAGTTGTGGAATCTCCATCTCTGGAGATATTTAAGAGTAGGTTAGATAAATGTCTATTAGGGATGGTCTAGAGAGTATTTGGTCCTGCCATGAGGGCAGGGGACTGGACTCGATGACCTCTCGAGGTCCCTTCCAGTCCTAGAGTCTATGAGTCTATAATCTTGAGAAATTGGAAAATTGGTCTGAAAGCAACAAAATGAAATTCAATAAAGACAAGTGGAAAATACGACACTTAAGAAGAAAAAATTGAATGTACAGCTACAAAATGGGAAATAACTGGGAAATAACATAATAAATGTAATGCTGTTGCTAAAAAGGCTAAATGTTCAGAAGTTTTATTAATAGGAGTGTTGTATGTAAGACACAGGAGGTAATTGTCCCACTGGTAAGGCAATAGCTGGAGTACTGTGTCCAATTCTGGGTGTCAGACTTCAGGAAAGATGTGAATAAATTGGAGAGAGTCCAGAGGAGAGCAACAAAAGTGATAAAAGATTTAGCAATCCTGACCTATGAGGAAAGATTGTAAAAAACACAAACTAGGCATCTTTAGACTTGAGAAGAGAAGCCTGAGGGGGCACTTTTCAGTTTTCAAGCATGTGAAGGGCTGTTATCAAGTGTTTTCCATGTCCACTGGCTGTAGGACAAGAAGTAATGGGTTTAATCTGCAGCAAGAGAGGTTTAGGTTAGATATTTAGAAAATTTTTCTAACAACTGTATAAGGGTAGTTAAGCTCTGGAACAGGCTTCTAAGGGAGGCTGTGGAATCCCCATCATTGGAGATTTTTGAGAACAGATTAGACAAACACTTTTCAGGGGTGTTCTACGTTTACTTGGCCCTGCCTCATGGCAGGGGGTCGGAGTTGTATTAACTTGATGCCATTTTAAGACTTCCCAGAAAGCATCTGATATTGCATGTGTTTTATCTGCTGGTCGTAATTCTGAAAGATTTAAACCAGATCTGGTCATATTTTTTTCTCACTAGCTGAGGCAGTCAAGTGTTTATCCTGAGCAGCTTTACAGGAAAGTTATGAGACCAAAGTGTGAAAAATAAAATATTATGTCAAACCTAAAGATGCTCCATTTACAACACTGGTGAGCTCTGCTGTACAAAGCTACTGCAGTTAACAGCAGCTCTTATTTGTGGTCATGATGGAATATGGAGCTTCTGTGCTCCCCATAGCCTAGCCTGAGTAACCTTGTTGCGACCATTATATAATAATGACTTTTTTGGACTTTTTATTTGGTATTCTGGAAGATGAAAGTGTTGCTGGTGTCAGTGTGCAAAGAAACTGTTGTTTCCCAGTCAAGGACGGTTGCCTGTTACAAATTCAGCACAATAACAGTCTGTAAGTGAGAAGATACTGAAAGTACAGAGGGGAAAAGCCATCCCAGACTTATTTGCTACTTCACTGCCTTTACCATTCTGCTGGCTTCAGTGGGAATCTGTATGTTAAGCCATAATGTTGCAGTGACCAAGGAGAGAAAGAGATGTACTGTACTTAGCTTAAAACAGTAGGAAAGCTTTGTTCAGTTTTTTAACTGTGGACCTCCAGAGCTAAAAGTATGAGCTGCTACGGCTGGAGCTAAAAGGAGCCAAGACTCTGTAGCAACGTCTGTCCTCTGTGGATCACCACAATGAGGGAGCTGTAACATGCACACTCACCCACGGGTTACATATACTCTCAGCTGTTTGTGCTACAAAAGCAATTCCCAATCTTTCTGTGTGTGCTCAGAGCCAACCTTCCTGTGCACTGAGGTGTAGCTGTGATCTACAAGAGTGTTTTTGGTGCTTGTTAATACCCAGGTGCTCCGGGCCTCAATCCGTTCCTATTTAAAGCACAGGCACCATGTCTCCAAATGTTCTGAATAGCACCAAGTGCATCACTGACTCTCCACGGAGATGAGAGGTTTAATGCTTCTGAAGTGCAGTGGACATGAAGAGCCGTATAGAAATGCTAAGCAGCAGTTGTAGCACGCTGACCTGATCTTGTGAATGCCATGGACTCTTCTGGCAAGGTTCACGGATGTACTTAATGGCAGTTATTCAAAATCTGGATAGTCCCTTGTGACAGTGGCACCTCCACCTTTCCAGACTACTGTGCCCCTTTCAGGATTTGTCTTGTGTACCCCCAAGTTTCACCTCACTTATAAACTACTTGCTTACAAAATCAGACACAAAAGGATGCACACAAAAAAGTGTCACAGCAGACGATTACTGAAAAATTGCTGACTTTCTCATTTTTACTATATAATAAACTAAATCAGCTGGAATATAAATATTGTACTGAAATGTAGCGAGCAGTATAAACTAGTCATTGTATGAAATTGACAGCAGGCGGTTGTAGTGTTTTTTGTTTTATTTTATTATTTTTTTAAACCAGATGTGACCTTCTGGTCCTTGGCAGAGGAGGAAGAGTAGTCTTCTCTGCTGTGGAGTTCTGGAAACTTACAGGGTTTGGAGTTTTCAGGGGTGGCACTCTGTGGTTGGTGTTGACTCTAGACAGAAGAGAGAAGTTTGGAGGAAATGGAGATAAGCCTTCAGAGTGTGACACACATTTGGTACTATAGGGCACCTCAGTTCAGCAGAGCACTTAAATATATGCTGAACGGTAAGCCTGCATTTAAGTGCATCCCTACTGAGTGGACCAAGACTGGACTGACGCATATACTTAAAATGAAGCAAAGCATGTAGTCTAAACAAGCTGAATCATGCTCAGATATTCAAGTATTCATTGCCATGTATAAGTAAATAGCCACTGTTGCTTGAGACTGACCAAAGATTGTTCCAGTTAGGTAGAAGCGCCACACATGATATTAGAACTGGGCATAAAGTTAAGTGATTCTTTTTTAAATGACCAGCTGTTAAGATAAAACACTGCAGTGTTTTGGCAAGCCTAAAGAGCACTGAATGATGACAATGCGCGTGCTCATTTTGTGCATCTTTGTTGTTGCAATGCCCAGGTCCTAATGATTTGTATGAAAAATATTGACACTATTTAGCTCATGTCCTGCAGAACTATTTGGGTAAGGTTTTAAAACTTTTGGGAAATAAAAACAAACAGATTTATGTCTATATTTCTACTCATGAAACAAATCCAGGCTGACTTGTTGCTTCAGCCACAAACTGCTGAGCCAGTCATAACAATGGCGTGAGGACTGCTCTAGTGAACATCCTGCACTCATGCTGAACACTGGATTATACAGGCATTACAGCTTCAGTGCAAGCATCCATGTAAGTGAATATAAGCATCCTTGCATACCGATGCAGAGTACTGGGAATTGTGGCCCTTTACGACGGCCTGGAAACGTTGTTATGTTTTCCAGAGAAAAATGTTTTGTCGAAATGGTAATGTTTTTTTGCAGAAATGTACGTGTTTCAATGAAAATCTTGTTGAAAAAGGTTCCCCAGGTCCAGGATGGAATTTCTGGATGGGGGAAAAATGGAGTGATTCTGGAATAGCCAATAGCTTGGTGGCTAGGGCATTTGCCTGGAATGTGAGACCCGGTTCAAGTCCTTGCTCTGTCTGATTTGGGACTTGAACCTGGGTCTTCCACATCCCAAGCAAATCCCATGACCTGCATTGGCTGGGGTATTGGCTGTTCTTATTCTTTCACTGTTCTGCTTTGGAACAAAACCAAACTTCAAAACAGTGACATTTTTCACAAAAAGGAATTGCTGTTTTCCAGCCAACCCTAGTTAGCATCATTCTGAAGAACTGTGCTTCAACGTAGTTTACTCGACAGCTGCAAACAGCTTTCCTGGCCATTATAGACTGGGTCTGTGGGTTTACCTGAGAGAGCATTTTTAAAATGTTTGAAATTTTGCCCAGGTTCTGCACATAATCCACCCTGAGGCAGAGTTTTATTTTTATGCTGTTATGCCTACAATGATGCTCTGCTGTTCTGCTTTTGTTCATGTGTGTTGGGATGCTAGGCTTGGTTTGGTTTTGTTTTGTTTGTTAAAAAGAAAGATTCTAAACTGGAAACGCTACTGTGTAAAAATGACAGCATGCATTTCACTGTTTTGTATCTGAATCACTTCAAATCGTGTCAGTGAAGAAATACAAGATGATTATTCCAGATTTTGCTCAGTTCTGCAAACACCACAAGGGGGCTAGTTTTTTTTCTGCTGGGTAGTGTTTGGATCACCTATTCTCAAGAGCAAAGTTTCAACAGTTGGAACCTGGCTAGCAATACTGTTGATTGATGTTACATTGAAAATAGAATCCAGCTCAGTCCCCCATAGCTGTTTTGTTCTGTAGTGCAAACAATAGTGTAAAAAGTAGTAAAAACTTAGTTTGGTCAGTTAAAGTGATCAGAGGGTGAAAGCTCAGCTAGGGTGACCAGACAGCAAATATGAAAAATCGGGACAGAGGGTCGGGGGCAATAGGAGCCTATATAAGAAAATCAGGACTGTCCCTATAAAATCAGGACATCTGGTCGCTCTAGGCTCAGCATCTTTGAAAATTAAGCCCCTATTTGTTATTTCATTTTGGGCACCAACAACTGAGACAGCCGAGATCATCAGTCACTTCTGAAAAAATTGTCTCTTTATTGTACAGCATGTTTCAGCTGAGAAACTCAGTGGTTTCAAGATATTATTTCTCAGTATACCTCTAATATGGCAGTGTACCAGCCAATGATTGACTGCACTAGGTGTGATAGACAGAGAAGCCAGGAGGCCTGACTCTAATCACTAGAAACCTGCCTTCCTGTGTTAAGTATATAGGCTTTGACTGGTGCCCCTATAATTTTGTGCTGCTTAAACCGTGTAAGCTTTGAAATTTTCTCTTTGCAAAGGGACATCAGAATAACAACCTTCAAACAACTCAAAACGATACCCGCTATTTGGAACTACTTTTTATGTTCTTTATCTTGGGCTGACATTATAGTAATTGCAGACTTAGAAACAAAAGAGAGGGACTCTAAAATTGCACCACAGGACCATTTAAAGTGTGTGTTTTGGAGGCAAGAGGTTATTTGATTGAAACGTGCCTGGGAGTAAGTGCACTGTGGGTCTTTTAAAATGTAACTAATTATATTTTAATCAAAAAGCTTTCGGAGGTGCTTGATGTTCTGAAAAATTTGAACCTTGGAAGTTTCTTTTTTCCTCCCTCTAGCAGCATAAGGACCATGATGAAGTTATATAACAAGTGTACTCATTATGGTTGCATGTTTGATAGGATAGGGACTCCAATGTGTTGGGGCCTGCAGCAGTCAGACAAACCATTTGGGCATTTGCATGCCAATGTGGAGCCCTCCTCAGGTCTAGTGGGACTTGCATGAGTGCAGAGTTCTACCCATGCAGATCAGCTTGCAGGATGCCAGCCTGAACATCTATTATAATCTGGTCTATTTATTAATAAGCTGCTATTCTTTTGACGTCATGGATATAAAATGCTTAACTTGTCAAAAGTCTGCAATGGATGGAGATTCAAATTGAGACTAGACGATTACAACACTTACACTATGTCTACACTACGAGCTTGGGTGTGATTCCCTGCTCATGTACACGTACTCGTGCATGATGGCTATCATGACCATAAATAGCGGGATAGCCACCATAATACAAGTAACGACACCAGAGGCATGGCATAGCTGTTCCAAGTTCGTACTGGCAAGGTTCAGCTGCTTGTGCCATTGTGGTTGAGCTAGTGCGAGTACGTGTATGTGACCTGGGAATCACACCCCAAGCTCGGAGTGTAGATGTAGCCTCGGACAAAGTCACTGACGTGGGGTGATCAAACCTGCACAACATCTGAAAGGGGAAGCGCTGTGCCATAGATAGGTCTGGCTCCTTTGAGAGAGAGTGGTCCAAAGCCCACCTGTGACTAGTCACCACATTGTCAGGCCTAATGAGAGATAGCTGGCCTTTATAAAGGTCATTGGGGAAGCTCCATGGAGAGGTAATGAGAAAAAAGCCACTATAGACCAGAAGGACTCTGGCAGGAGCCCAGGATGGGCTTGGGGAGAAGGAATTAGAGAGAGAAAGAAAAGAATCCCACAAAGGTTCCCCAGAAAAGGGCAGAAATGGGGGTGAAAGGCTGGGGATCCTAGATAACACTGCACCTAGCCCAGGTAGGGTGAACGAGTTTGTGTATTGTGAGGGCATGATGTAAAGCTGTATGAAGCCCAGGTGCGCTAGAGGATGTTCTGTATCTAATTGCTCTGAGGGAGAAGATAAAAAGGCAAAGTCTGGAAAAGAGAGGCCTGGATCACACCTTGGCTGGGAAGGAGCAGGCTAGCAGCCAGGAGGGGTGCTTGAGAGCCAGTGACTGTGACACTGTCTCTCTAACATATTGGATTTTTATAAATAGAGATGGTTGACATTTTTCAAAAATTCAAAATCTCTATGGAAACTTTTCAATTTTTTTTTCCAAGAAACGGTCTCAACATAATTTTTTTTGACCAGCTCTAGTAAGTACATTAGAAAGTAAAGGACATGTGCTTGGATTTCCAAAATACTTTTTGATAGAGTTTCTCACTGGAAGGTAAGAGAAACAAAAATGATGGTGGGTGGATATGGTGGGGCATGGAGAGTTTCAAGCAATTTTTATTCTAGGTTAAAAACTGGTGGAGTGATAGGAAACCGTTGTAGTGATCAGATGGCCGTTGGAGTGCAAAGGTGTTAACAGTGGATAAATATTGGGACCAGTGTTATGAATTGTTGCAGGGCTACCATATGGTGCTGCGTTATAGTCTTATGACTTGGTGTGTGAGCAAGTTTTTAGTCTTGGGAGAAATGTACTGTTTGTTTTTTCTCTGTTGTAGTTTCTGTGGGGGAGCTGTGGCAAGCAGCAAGGAGGTATACTTTTTCCCTTAAACTTTCTAACTAAAGTCAATTCTTGATGCTTCCTGGAAAACAGGCATTGGTTTCGGGCAAAGTTCCTTGAAAGAGGGTATTTCTTGAGTGCTGCTTGTAACCACTTCTGTTTGAGGACTGATGTACATGTTCAAATAGAACAAGAATATAATCTGCTGTCATTGATTTATTCTCCAATCAGATGCTGATGGTTAAAGTCCTGACATCTGCTCCTTCAAGCAGTGAGACTAATATATACTAACCATATTGAGAAGGAAATGGAAAGTGAGTTGGAGAAGTTTGCTGTTAACACTAGTTATTTTGCTTAGTAAAAGCTATGCTGGATGATGAAACTTTTGAAGGATTTAAATGTATTGAGGCAATTCACCTGCAGGGCAGAAGATTAAATTCAACCTGGATAAAGCGTATAGGCAAAAACAGTACAAACTGATCTCATGCTGATAGACTCTCTAAACTTTGAGGGTCCTCGGAGAGCAAACACTTAAGAGTCTTTTATAGAGAGACCGATTAAAAAAAGCCTGCTAAGCATGCAGCAGTTTTTTAAAGGCAAATAGGGATGCTTGGGTTGTAGGAGAAAGGGATGGAATACAATACAGAATGTATAATGACCTATCAAAGAGCGCTATACCTTCATGCTGAAGACAGGCTCCCATCTTCTTTGGATTGTCTCACTTTAGGAGATACAATGGAGATTGAGAAGTCTAGTGAAGGTCATTGAAGGTAGCTTAATGGATTACAGGACATTGAGAGACTGCAAAAGGTAGCATTAGGGTAAGAAGAATTGGAGACAATTCAATATTTTATCTTATTTGTGCCAGTATTTTATAATACACAACCATTGCACAAAGTCTAGGCATGCGGACAGAATTTACAACATACGTTAATGTACAAGAAGAGGTAACATAGACCTACCTTCTGCCTACACCCCTCATACTACTACAGCTAATACTAGTAATAGAACACAACATCAGCAAGCATCTTCCACTGCAGAAGGGAAGAGGTCCATTTGCATCTGCCCCATTCACTGGCAAATTTATGAATGAGCAGCAAGTACCCTGAAGGCCACCAAACTGGGCTCTGTTGGAACAGTAAGCAGAGTGAAGGGAGTTCTGACGTCTAGGGCCTTCCCTGGAGAATGCCCTGCCTTTGCAAACTGAGTTTAAAATCTGGGACCTGTCAAGAAGAGTGGTGCAATGGTCCATTGTAGGGAGCATGCACAGGAAGGGGAGTGGTCTTGTAAGTAGCCAGGAGTTAGGACAAAATAGATGAGAAGGCACCTAAATCTTGCCACCTTCAGGCCATGTTACAAAATTCATCACTGCGGGAACGGCTTCCCCAGATGATGGAGCAGAAGAGTCCAACAGTGTTCACATGGAAAACCATTTGACATCTAGATCAGGGGTAGGCAACCTATGGCACAGGTGCCAAAGGCGGCACACAAGCTGATTTTCAGTGGCACGCATGCTGCCCAGATCCTGGCCACTAGTCTGGGGGGCTCTGCATTTTAATTTAATTTTAAATGAAGCTTCTTAAACATTTTAAAAGCCTTATTTACTTTACATACAACAATAGTTTAGTTATGTATTATAGACTTATAGAAAGAGACCTTCTAAAAATGTTAAAATGTATTACTGGCATGTGAAACCTTAAATTAGAGTGAATAAATGAAGACTCAGCACACCACTTCTGAAAGGTTGCCAACCCCTGATCTAGAACAAGAGAAGGGCAGAGGATTTGGAGAAAACTCAGACATGTAACGGTCCCATAATATAACGGTGATGGATTCTTTAGAAATGTTGATGGATGCAGTGTGAAAATAAGGGAATACTCAGCTGGTAAAAAGTGTGCTAATTTAAGACACATACACAGCACATAGTTAACTTGTGGGATTTGTTGCTAATGGAAGACATGGAGTCCAGTGCTGTTGCTGGTTTTATGAGAGGCTTGGGCGATTTTATGGTCATTACTAATAATTGTTGTTCTACTGTCCTAAGATATTGCCATAACCGTTTAACACTTCAAGACAAACTAATTGTCTGCAGGTGCAGAAGATTCTCTAATCCCATCTTCTGCCTCCACCCTCTTCTAATATGGAGCATTGCTAACTTGGCTAGATGAATTAGGGCTTAGTCTCTTTGCCTTTCGCTGAAGCATCAGACATTTGCCCCTGATGGAAACACGATACAAGGTTAGATAACCCAGCAATCTAATTCAGTGTGACACATCCTTTGTTCCCTAAGCATCAAAGTCACTGGGCAAACCAAAACTGCTTTGTATGCGCTGCATACCCACAAGAAAAGTGTTTGTTTGAATTGCATTTTTTCCCCTTGGGAGAATAAATATATGTAGAAAATTCCAGTGTTTCAGCTGTTGATTCACATGTTACAGGGAAAGTTTGCTGTTTCCTGTCTGGTTCAGGAAATGTGAGAAGGGGTGGAATTTCTTAAATTAAGAAAGCTACTCGCATTGTACTCTCAAGCTTGTTCAATTGATGCATGCAGAGAGCTCCCATTAATGTTAATAGGACTTGTATGAACTGTACATAGGGGAGATACTCTATTTCTTAGGGCTCTATCCCAACACGTTGCTGATAAAGACTGTCACTCCTCTCCACCTCTTGAGTCCCTGTATTGGCTCTTATCATATAGAAATATAAGGCTGCAACTCCGACCCCCTGCCATGAGGCAGGATCAAGTAAATGTAGAACACCCCTGAAAGGTGTTTGTCTAACCTGTTCTTAAAAATCTCCAATGATGAGGATTTTACAACCTCCCTTGGAAGCCTATTCCCGAACTTTTAACTACCCTTATAGTTAGAAAGTTTCTCACCTATAAACTAAATCTCTTTGCAGATTAAGCCCATTACATCCTGTCCTACCTTCAGTGAACATGGAGAATAATTGATCACTGTCCTTTTTATAACAGTCCTTTTAACATATTTGAAGATTGTCATCAATCTTGATCACCTTCTATATCACACTCAGTCTCCTGGGGTGAAATTCTGGCCCTATGGAAGTCAATGGCAAAATTCCCATTGACTTCAACGGGCCAAGATTTCACCTCTCATTCTTACATACCTTCTTGTACCCTATGCTCTGCTAGTTCAATTCACCTTAGTTCGTTGTCTCCTCCCACAAACTGTTCTTCACCTTTTTTCATGCTGTATGGAACATCCTCCTTGATCGTATATTGAAGCAGAGAGGCAGCCCTGCTCTAGTATAAGGTTGAATATCACTTTCTTTTTAAGGGTTGGCCAGTGCTAGGATGACTAGACAGCAAGTGTGAAAAATTGGGATGGAGGGGGTAATAGGAGCCTATATAAGAAAAAGACCCAACAATCGGGCCTGTCACTATAAAATCAGGACATCTGGTCACCCTAGCCAGTGGTACTGGAACTAGGAGGTACTACTGCACCCCCTGGATTGAAGTAGTAATAACATTCACCAAAAACATGGTTTCCATCATCAGCACCCCTGGGACTGCTGATTTTTAGGGATCTAAAATCCATGTGCTTAGTTTAATTGTCTTGAGATTTGCTTTGCTCTATGGGAGGTGCAGGGTAGGGTTATTGTGTGTGTAGAGGGGGTAGGGTTAGTGATCCTGAGTCCTGGTCTCATGCTCTAGTTTCAAGGCCATATTGCCTCCCAAAATAAATGATACTTTGCATAGAAAATAGATGCTTATCTCAGTATCCTGATTCTAAATTGTGATTGTGTGTGTGTGTGTGTGTGTGTGTGTGTGTGTGTGTGTGTGTGTGTAAAAATATAAAATCCCATAACTGCCAGATACTGGGACAAATATTGAAGTAGGTTCCCCTTCTGCTATAAAGCAGTACAAACCGTGAACACCATCTGCATATGGCAGCTTTTGTACAGCACAAGGTGAAGACTGTGTTCGGGATTAATCTCATTTTGCTCCAGTGAATGAGTGACCCTCAAAGAGAATGCGCTAACGGTTTGTAAATAGGATTTCACAAGTAAGGATGCAAAATTTCTCATTGCCTTTTAAAAAAAATTGTGATTGCCATGTGTTATGCTTAATAAAATGCAAAATTAAATAGATGCCTCTAGCACTGAATACTCAACTACCAGATGTAATGGAGTGATGTGGGCAACACCCTCTGGAGCAGCTTGCTCTTCTCTCTTTCAAAAGAGCTCTCGCTTCCACACAGGTTTGTGTCTACTCATTGGAGGAGTAGAATAAGGACCAGCAGAACTTCTGCTCCTGGCTCATAAAAGATGGACAGTAGGGTTGTTCCTCCAGAGCAATAAAGTCAAAGGGTAATAAAATGTAGTATAAGCAAAATCTCACCTAGATATGCATATCCACCTATGCATTTCCAGATTGGAGGGAAATACAATAATATAACGTGCATAGCTAAAATGTTCTGAATATGCTATGCTTACAATCTGTGCAAAATGGAAAGAGATGCGGGGGTGCCAAATATGCCCCAGATAAATACAATAAACATAATAAACTTATTTTTCAAGTACAAGGAGCAGACTAGTAACAGACAATTCCATTAGAATATGCAAACAAAACCTTTAGAAGTAGCTGAAAGGCTAAATACAGTGCTGTATTATGTTGTTGTTTTGTAGTATGTACATCAGACTGATACGCAGCTGGTGTGCTGATAACATTGCCTATCATCCGGAACAATATCATCTCACTGTTTCGTTGTGCTCTCCCATCTGTCTGTATCTGTCTGTTATCTTTTAGATTGTAAGCTGTCTGGGCAGGAACCATCTTTTTGTTCTGTGTGTTTATAAAGCTTGGCTTAACGGGATTCTGGTCCATGACTAAGGCTTCTGGATGCAACAGTAATTCAAATTAATAATACTTAGGATAGATGCAAGACTTTTTCAAAGCTGTTTTGCACATTAAAATAAAAATGATTTGGCCCACGTAAACCTCAAACTAATGGTAGAAAAAATACTTTGCATTTCTGTAGTGTCTTTCACTGAAGGATCTCAAACTGCTTAATAAACACTATCCTTCATGACACTTCTATGACAGGAGGGTAAGTATTTTACAGATGGAAAAATAGAGGCACAAAGAGGTTAAGGGACTTGCCAAAAGACATATGGGGTGTCAGTGGCATAACTAGAATTAGAACTAGATCCCTTTATTTCCAGATAGTGCTCTCTCTCCAGATCTATTTGGATTATACAGTAGGAACATCTGGTAAAGAAAACATGGGCCAACGTGATTCTGTTTTTTAAACCTGCAACAAAAACTCACCCTCACATGAGAAGTTAGAAATAAATGAGAAGAGATTTGTTAATGCAAAATATTGCAAACTCAGTGTTTACTGTGATTTCACTCCTGATCTGTATAGATTAAAATGCCTTTAGCTCATCATATGCATGGGTCCCACTAAACATACTTCAGAGCAAAAAATTATATACAGGACAAAAAGTGGCTATAATTGGCATTTCAAGTGGGATACAGTCTATGGTTACATACAGTTGTGGGAGTTATTGAAATGACAGTGAAAAGAGTTTCTGGTTTGCCCTCTAGGCTTGCTTTCCTCCTGTGAAGGTACAACCCAGTGTGTTAAGGATTTCGTCACAGCCTTTCTTCCAGCACCTATTTCCTGTAGTAGAAATAGAAACTAGAAATGCAAAAGAGAAGTTTGCTAACATGATCCAAACTGAAAATAATTTTGCAAGTTAAACTCCAGCATTGATCTGCAGTCTAGTCATTGGTAATGCTAGTTATCGCAAAATATGCAATGAAAGGCAAACACCCAACTGTCTATTGTACCCTGTGGTAGGCTTCCGAAAATGGAAGCTGCAGGGAAATAACTTGTATCCTATTGGACTGTAGTAAATTGTGAGGGGAGCTAAATTTGGACTTTGTTCCTGACACTAGCAACTTAAAAGCATTAAATTGCCTGAAATTGGTTGTGCTTTTAAATCAGTCACATTCTGTTATTACAGGAAATAACTGCACCCCAAATAGTAAATAACATCAGAAGTATTGCATCCTGAAATTCATACTACTAGCTTATATAGTATAGTTACTTGATCCTAGCAGAACAGAGCTCTTCGTGTTGGGTATTTGTTAATAAGAATAATCTCCCAACAAGGAGTGCTTTGCTAGATGGTGGGGAAGAGAAAATGAATCTGGTTTCATATTGTTTTTTCATACTCAATCTACATCTCTACCCCCATATAAACGCTGTCCTCGGGAGCCAAAAAATCTTACTGCGTTATAGGTGAAACCGAGTTATATCGAACTTGCTTTGATCCACCAGAGTGCGCAGCCTCACCCCCTCCGGAGCACTGCTTTACTGCGTTGTTTCCAAATTTGTGTTATGTCGGGTTGCGTTATATCGGGGTAGAGGTGAAACCTCATACAAAGTAACAGGTTCTGACCGTGCAGCTGATGAGCAAATGGAGTGACCACTCTGCACTCAAAAATAGCTCTTATAGCAGTGAATGCTCTGGGATATTTTGGAGGTAAGATTTTGGCTGGGATATTAGGCTGATCCCCATGCTGTTGCATGGCCTCGTTAGTTTACATGTGGAGAGTCATCAAGATGAGGAAAAGTGACTCTGTGGCAGGCAGCAGTGGTTACAAACCCAAGTCATCTTAGATATGAGTGTTTCTAGTTGAGAGTCCTTGATATTACAATGTTGAGTGAACATAGTGTCCAAGATTATGGCACTGAAGGCACCATGCCCGTACATGGGTACAGCAGTCCTCTTCTGTGCTATCAGATGCAGTATTAGGGCCTGGGCGAGGGGGCAAGGTTAATTCATAACATTTACTTATTTGTAATATGAGAGCAGTGAAAGAGAAAAAGCTTCTGTTCTTTGACAGAAATTCACATCTGTGTCATCACACACCAGAGGATTAAAACTATGCAGTGAAAGAAAGGGTATCATTTGGCAGGAAAATTAACCCCTGGGCAAAAATGCAAGAAGAATAAAATTGATACAACAAATACAATGATTATATATGAAAAGTGGAGAAATACTTTTTAGATTTGGCAGAATAGGGGTAGATAAATTTAGCCAAAACTAAACAAATTTGTGTACAGCATACAAAATTTACAGTCTGTTCTGATGCTTTTGCTGTTGAGATTTTTCCTGATATTTTTTTGCTGTTCTTCATTGCCAGTTGATCCAGTAAAAATTGCCTGTCTCATTCTGCTGCTGGGCATTTAAACATTTGATTTAACTTGGGACTTCGGAAAATTCTTACCTCTATAGGAGTCATGAGAGAGGTCATTCTTTAACTTTCCAGTGGAGTTATTTTAAACTCTAGCTAAAGAAGGATCAGAACTTCAGCCGTTCATCAGCTATCCCTGATCCCTAGAAATTATTTTCTGTGGATTTTGGATCTAATGAGACCTGGCTCCTTGGTCTTGGTGTTTGTAAAGCAAAAACAAAGAAGAACACCCCCCCCCCCCGAGATCTTGCAAAACCCAAACCAATGCACAACTTTGTCCATTACTGCTTTTTAGAAAGGTAGCTGTCAGATAAGCATGTCAGTACCTGTGAGATACTAGACATGAGTTAAAAGGAGTTAGTCAATTTGTCTAATGGAGAGGGTAGATAAAGAGGAAGAAGAACGTAACAAAGGGAAGTCTAATGTTTTCTGAACAGCAGCAGCAGGCAAGTTTGTCCTAGCCCATCACCCAGTGGAATAAATTACAAACCAAGACTCTATTAAAAACTATATAATCACAGGCCATGTAGTGCTCACTGATGCTCGGGATCTCCTATTAATAAGAGTCGAGACATGTGAAGAAAGCCAGGGAAGAAATATCAGATCAGTCAGAACATTCATTTCTGGCCCCATGCTCAGACTTCTTCATCTTGTTGACGTTTCTAGTGAATTCAATTGGGAGTAAGGTGGGACAGGGATCAGAAATCTGAACTTGATCATGATACTTGTAAACCCAATTTCAAATATATTTAATTATATTTTTGTTAGGGATACCATACTTCAGAGCACTCTCATAGTAGCCTTATAAGCGCCACTTCAATATCATGAGAACGTTTGTATTACAAGGCCATTTCTCTATGATGCCAAAGGGACTCCTGAAAAGGATGGACACAGATCAGTAGTTCATATAAACCCATTGTGTAATAATGTGGAATAAGCAGGATTTCCCCACGATTAAAAGTTCCAAACGCCTGCACAAAGAAAGGCACCTTAATTAATTAATTAGCTCCATCTAGTAGGATTTCCATGGCTTTGGCTGGAAGGGTAACTGATCTGCCAGAGCAGCAAAGAATCCTGTGGCACCTTATAGACTAACAGACGTTTTGGAGCATGAGCTTTCGTGGGTGAATACCCACTTCCTCAGATGCATGTAATGGAAATATCCAGGGGCAGGTATATATATGTGTGCTAGCAAGCAAGCTAGAGATAATGAGGTCAGTTCAATCAGGGAGGATGAGGCCCTGTTCTAGCAGTTGAAGTGTGAAAACCAAGAGAGGAGAAACTGGTTCTGTAATTGGCAAGCCATTCACAGTCTTTGTTTAATCCTGAGCTGATGGTGTCAAATTTGCAGATGAACTGAAGCTCAGCAGTTTCTCTTTGAAGTCTGGTCCTGAAGTTTTTTTGCTGCAGGATGGCCACCTTAAGGTCTGCTATAGTGTGGCCAGGGAGGTTGAAGTGCTCTCCTACAGGTTTTTGTATATTGCCATTCCTAATGTCTGATTTGTGTCCATTTATCCTTTTCCGTAGAGACTGTCCAGTTTGGCCGATGTACATAGCAGAGGGGCATTGCTGGCATATGATGGCGTATATTACATTGGTGGATGTGCAGGTGAATGAACCAGTGATGGTGTGGCTGATCTGGTTAGGTCCTGTGATGGTGTCGCTGGTGTAGATATGTGGGCAGAGTTGGCATCGAGGTTTGTTGCATGGATTGGTTCCTGAGCTAGAGTTATTATGGTGCGGTGTGCAGTTACTGGTGAGAATATGTTTCAGGTTGGCAGGTTGTCTGTGGGCAAGGATTGGCCTGCCACCCAAGGCTTGTGAAAGTGTGGGATCGTTGTCCAGGATGAGTTGTAGATCCTTGATGATGCGTTGGAGGGGTTTTAGCTGGGGGCTGTATGTGATGGCCAGTGGAGTCCTGTTGGTTTCCCTCTTGGGTTTGTCTTGCAGTAGGAGGCTTCTGGGTACACGTCTGGCTCTGTTGATCTGTTTCCTTATTTCCTCGTGCGGGTATTGTAGTTTTGAGAATGCTTGGTGGAGATTTTGTAGGTGTCTGAGGTGTCAGAGGGGTCTGAGGGGTCAGAGCAGATGCGGTTGTACCTCAGTGCTTGGCTGTAGACAATGGATCATGTGATGTGCCCGGGATGGAAGCTGGAGGCATGAAGGTAGGCATAGCGGTCGGTGGGTTTTCAATATAGGGTGGTGTTAATGTGACCATCACTTATTTGCTTATTTGATCTGCCAGAGCTTCGTATGGAAATGCTTTGATATTTGCGGTGACATCTTAAGTGCACCCTGGTGGATTATTATTTTGGCGTATATGCTGTCAAAGGAATAAGAAGGCTAAGAAAAGACATGCATCATTTTTGCATGTTCAAGGTGTAGCACTGGATAAAAAGATATGCGCTGTTTGTGTTAGAATCATAGAATATTAGGGTTGGAAGGGACCTCAGGAGATCATCTAGTCCAACCCCCAGCTCAAAGTAGGACTAATCCCCAGATTTTTACTTCAGTTTCCCCAATGGCCCCCTCAAGGATTGAATTCACAACCCTGGGTTGTAATTTTTGTCTTGTGATTTGAGAAGGGTAAGTTACCATTCTGCAAGCTGAACTCTTATGTGGTACTACTGCTGCGTGTGTAATGAATTCTGAACTTGTGTTTTGTCATTCATTACACATGCACTGTGTGAATGTGGGGCCTGCTCCCATTGACTACAGGAACAGGATCAGGCACCATATTTTGAAATTGGGTTCGAGACATTGCTTCAATTTGGGGACCACTGTGTGCCTATCAATACTACTGGATAAGGATGGAAGGACAGGTTATTACAGCCCATGTGACTTGTGTTCAGTACCCCAGACATCATAAGAGATCTATAGCAAACACTCTTAAGTAAACCAGACAGTCCAAATGCTTTTCAAGGACAACAGTTTATTTTCTCTAGCTCTGAGGGTCTATTTCTCCATTAATGTCTGTGGAGTTGACCACACAGCTCCACTGATGTATAATTGAACTAATTCTTGTGTAGAAGGTCAAAAAAAGGTCTGTGCATCACTCCAGTCCCGTGTGAGTCCTCAAACTAAATGTTCCATAGGCCTTGTGCTGGCCCTCTGCATGTAGGGCAAATCACCTACAGAGACAAAGGTGGTACATCTTATCGGGTGAGAGCAAAACACTAGCTAGACTGCATGAACTTGGACCTTTTGGATTCATGGTCACCATTATATTTATATTGTCCCTTGCTTTGCCAGTGGGTAAAGAGAAATTCTTTTCGTCTGGTGTGGCTCACAGCTGTACGTGCCAATATTAGGTCAGACTGATGGAAAACTGGATGGACACTCCCCAAACTGATGGTGTATTCTACAATTAGATTTCACCAAACCAGTAACAAACGTAGACTCCTGGATCACTATATTAGCCTTACCATTGAGTCACAGGCAATCACCTTAAGCTCTCCAGCCAATCTTACCACTCAGACAAACTGGACTTAGTGATAAAAAGTTATTAAAAACAAAAACCACACTATATCAGGTTCTTCCAACCCCAAAGAGCCAGTCTCTTACCCCCAGGTCAAGGTGTACTTCAGATCTCACCAAAGACAATATTGCAGCCAATCCTTTAGTAAATTGAACTAAAGATTTATTTATATAAGGGGAGAGAGAAAGAGAGTATTGAGAGGTTAAAGCAAATAAAATACATTACAACTGAATTACAGTTTGTAGTCCAAATGATGCAAAGATGTAATGTCTGCTAGTTCTCCATAAGTTCTTCAGGGTTTCGCAAAATTGGTTTTGGCAATCTAGGTCCTTTCAGTTCAGAATTCCAGTCCAGAGATAAAAAGGCTTGCTCTCAAGGCTGCTGCTTATAGTTGAAAACAATCTGACAAGTCTTTTCAGCACAGTATGGGCTCCTGCTTTACAGACAAAGTTGTGGGTTTCCCATTGTTGAATGTACAAACCCATGCTTTGAAGTTTAACGTTATACTTCCTATGCATACCCAAGTAAGCCAGTTACAATGTTTTACATAATGTAATTGCCATTCGTTACAATAGGAGTGGATAAGTGGACCCATCACAAGTATCATTTATTAGTATTCATGAAGTTTGGCACACTAAAATTCTCATCTCTATATTGAGAGGTTAATTAAGTACAAGGACAGCAATCACAGGAAACAAACAAGTGGGTACAATAACATTAGTATTTCCTTTTTGATCTTAGTGTTATCTATCACAGGGCATGTGTAATAGCAAATAAATAGGATCTAGACAATCTTAACACTACAGTCACATTTTACCCTTGGATTGATTAAAACACATTACAATGCTTCTTGATATTCCTCTGAGATTCATACATAGGTGAATTGCCTGTTGCTTTACCCTGAGCTGATCTGCCAGCAGCGCACCTTCATTTATATTTTGTCAAGAAAAAATATAGAGGGAAGGGGCTCTCTGCCCACCCCAGGGTTGAATGGAAAAGATTACATTTAATTGTAAAAGGCTTGAATGGTTAAAAAGGTGAATAAATTTTAAAGCCTGTTGCTAAATTAGCAGCTTCAAACAAGGAGAAGTGAATGATTTTAAATACTTTGATAATGGGGCTTGTTTTTGCATCAATCTTTACTGATGATAAACTTCCCTTCTGGTTTATGGGCAACATACATCTGGCTTAAAGTTTAAGGCCAGAAGTGACCAACATGATCATCCTAGTCAGACCTCCTGCACATTGCAGGCCATAGAACCTCTAATAGACCCATCATCTCTGGCTGAGTTACTGAAGTCCTCAAATCATGATTTAAACACTTCAAGTTACAGAGAATCCACCATTTATTCTAGTTTAAACCTGCAAGTGACCCATGCCCCATGTTGCAGAGGAAGGTGAAAAAAACCCGTAGGATCTCTGCCAATTGACCAGGGGGAAAATTTCTTCTAGACCCCGAACATGGTGATCAGTTAGACCCCAAGCATGTCAACAAGACCTCCAGCCAGACACCTGGGAAAGATTTCTCTGTAGTAACTCAGAGCCCTACTCATCTACTGTCGCATCTCTGGCCAACAGGGATATTTGCTACAGGCAGTTGCTAGTGGGTGACATGCCATTGTAGCCAGTCTCATCATACCATTCCCTCCAAAAACATATGAAGCTCATTCTTGGAGCCAGTTAGGATTTTTTCCCCCAGTGATCCCTTGGAAGGCTGTTCGAGAACTTCAATCCTCTGATGGTTAGAAACCTTTGTCTAATTTCAAGCCTAAACTTGTTGATGGCCAGTTTATATCCATTTGTTCTTGTGTCCACGTTGGTGCTTAACTTTAACTCCTCTCCCTCTGGTATTTATCCCTCTGATATATTTATACAGAGCAATCATATGTCCCTTCAGCCTTGGTTAGGCTTAACAAGCCATGCTCTTTGAGTGTCCTCTCGTAAGGTAGGTTTTCAATTCCTCTGATCAGTTTCATAGCCCTTCTCTGCATGTGTTCCAGTTTGAATTCATCTTTCTTAAACATGGGAGACCAGAACTGAACACAGTATTCCAGATAAGGTGTCACCAGTGCCTTCTATAATGGTAATAACACCTCCCTATCCATACTGGGAATACCTCATCTGATGCATCCTAGGATTCCATTAGTCGTCTTCACTACTGCATCACATTGGTGGCTCATTATCATCCTGCGATTGACCAATACATCCAGGTCTTTCTCATTCTGTCACTTCCATCTGATACATCCTCAGTTTATAGCAAAAAATTCTTCTTGTTAGTCCTTCAGTGCATGACTTGTTAGTTCCTAAGTGCAAACTTCATCCATTTTCTATTACTCCAGTTTTCAAGGTCATCCAAATCTTATATGCTATTCCGGTCCTCCTCCCAACTTTGTGTCATTTGCAAATTTTATTAGCACGCTCCCATTTTTTGTGCTAGGGTCATGAGGAACTCCATGAGTAACCTCCCTCCAGCCTGACAGTTCACCTTTTCTGTATGACCCATTGTCACCTTCCCTTTATCCAGTTCCTTATCCACCTTTCAGTTCTCATATTAATCTCCATCGTCTCCGATTTAGCTGATAATTTCCCATGTGGAACTGTTTCAAGTGCTTTACTGATATCTAGGTAGGTTAGATTTACTGCATTTCCTTGGTCTAGAAAATCAACTGTCTTCTCAAAGAGATCAGGTTGGTCTGGCATGATCCAACTTTTTTGTAAAATCATGGTGTATATTATCCTAATTACCTTTTACCTCCAGGTCCTTAACTAATTTCTCTTTCAAATTTTTTTTCCAGACCTTGCGTACAATTGAGGTCAAACTAATGTGCATGCAGCTTCCTGTATCCCTTTAGTAGTTCTCACTGAGATTTATAACGTTTTCTGAGACACTGCATGGATTAGAGTGGAACAATGCTAAGAATCCATGTGTTTCCTACATGATCTCTTCTGTCTGCCCACCAGAGGTGAAAGTGGGTTGGTACAACGTGCTGGTAAGAAGTGGTCGCCAGTATGGGCCCGTACACAGCCGAGCTTAAAGTGCTGCCCCTTTTGCCCCCTTCCCTGGACGCCAAGGGGGCGAGAGGAGGCAAAAGGGGGCACCTTCCCTGGGGCCCAGTCATTTAAAAGGGCCCGGGGCTCCCGGCTGCCTCTGCAATGGCTGGAGCCCTGGGCCCTTTAAATCACTGCCAGAGCCCCAGGCGGCGCGAGCTGGGCAATGCGGAAGGGCTGGCTAGAGGAGGCTGGCCCCCAGCCCCGCCCCTTCTGCCTGAGGCCCTGGAGCTGGGCCCTCGTACCGATAAAACTTTTAAATTACTTTCACCCCTTCTGCCCACACAAATGAATGATTGGTCAGGCTTGAAATATCAGTCAGTCTAATCAGCTGCATTTGGCTATGAATCATTTTGAGATACTTTCCTGTGAAAGATAAGCAAGTAACATCCTCCGGTGCAGATACTATTACATTTCAGTCTTAGAAAACGTTACGCTTTAAGTATTTCATAGGTAATAGAGTGGGGACTGGTCCCTCCTCTCGCATAAAAGGACCTGCTAAAACCATTTTTATTAGTTGTTGGAGAACAGAATTTACTTTACTGTAAAAAGTTGTCCTACAACCCACAGCTGGTCTGCTCATTTCAGTGACAACAGGCATGATCAACCAAGCAAGGGTCAGTAGCCTGGTGGCAGTGCACTGCTGCCACGCAGTGGATTAGAGTTTGGCTTCTGACCTCTGCCTTGAGGTCTTTGGGACAGAAGGCAGCAAGCCCAGCTCTTTAGGGAAGCGAGTGCTTACTGTAGCTTCCTTGGCTGACTGAAGCAGTAGCAGGGATGTGTGCTGTGGAGAGAGCTGCACCTGTGTCATTACAGTATGGAAACTTTGAGGTAGGGAGTGAAGAAAGTGGGAGAGATTCCATCAGACCTTCTGCCTCCATAGAGGATGTGCTAAGCAGCATTCTATTTTATGCTTGCGTAGCAATTTTCGTCTTCAAAGCACTTTATAAACACTAATCCCCACAACGCCCTCAGGAGGGTAGGCGAGATCAACATGCCTCTGAAAAAAGCATTCACTCTTGGAATTGCAGCTTGTGTTTCCCATGTAATACAGAGATGGTGACTTTTCTCTTACTCTGATTGTCAGATTTGCTGTCCCTACACTCACTCAGAAGGGAATGAGTTGTCTATATAGCATAACACTGTTTTGTGCTCAGTTTTCCTCAGATTGGAGGATGCCAGTGATTGTAAACTAGGTATCAGAGTGGTAGCCATGTTAATCTGTATCCACAAAAACAACGAGGAGTTCGGTGGCACCTTTAAAGTCTAACTGATTTATTTGGGCATAAACTTTTGTGGGTAAAAAAACCCACTTCTTCAGGTGCATGGAGTGAAAAAAATTTTTTATACTAGAGAATGAATCTCGGGGTAAAAAGTAATGTTCTTGTTGCTAAAACACAGCTGGAAGTCAAAAATATGTCTTCTATTGCCCACTCTGCCATGGATTTCCTGTGGATACGTGTCTGTATGTCTGTCTCTTTCTGTAAAAAGCAAAGGGACTAATAATACTTACCTACAGTACAGGTGTTGTGTGGGTTAATATGTGAATGTTATCAAGCTGTTTGGGCAGAAGGATCTAGGTAAATTTCTAGTATTTGTCATTCTTGTGATCACACTGGTAAATATTGCTGCATTTTGACAATTGCATCCCAAAGTATTAACTTGTGAATTGACAGGACTTATTTGATAGTTTGAGCAGAATTATCATGATTTTGGAACTTGTACATTTTATGATGAACTTAATTTTTTGAAGGTGGGATGGCATTATTGCATTTGGTGCCTTTCTTAGCATTTTGTTCATTTGCCAAAAGTGTGTTTTGATATAATTGGTGAAATGCTAAAACAAGTATGGATTTTAAAAAGTCTGCAGAGGGAGGTTTAAAAGCAAAATGCACATTTAAAATCCTCTAGCAGCATGATTGCTCTAGGTTCTAATTATTCCACTCAAATGCTTGTAAATGATTCATGGCTTCAGAATCTCTTCAAGAAGAGACGTTACTAATCATCATTAAATGAAGACATTTGTTCCATAATGAAGCACTGTTTTTATTCATCTTGACAAATGTGGGAAACGTTTTATTGATGCAAAGGGGCTGTTAGCTTAAAATGGCAATGTGTATAAATAAAGATACAGCCATATACAGGTCTATCTCCCATTTGGACTATGTTCTCTTAAAACATTTTGTTTTGTTGTACTTAACAATTTCTCTTCCCTTACCATGGCCACTTATTATAGCCAATGGTTATGAATGACTGGGTTGCGAATGTAAGATTCCAGACTTCAGTGCCATCTAGGAATCCAATAACCAGAGCTGGCTCAGTGCTAATGAGGAAACATTCTCAACACCGCCTGCTCCTCATCCTTGAGGAATAACTTCGGATTTTGACCACTGTGCCAGGAATATCCACACCTAAAATGTATTCGTTTTGTCTGTCTTCTGCATCCAGAATGGTTCAAAGCTGTAAGCACCTGACTTTACCTGGCATGTAACTGTTTTGAGAAACTTTCCTTGCAAGATATTAGTCCAGCGAAGCTTTTTGTGCACCCCCATTTCCTGGTCTGATTATCAGAATGATGCAAATTAAGTTTCAGAACAAATCCCTGATGATGATATGTGAAAAGGCACGTAGAGAGCTAACCTTTGAAACTGATGAAAGTGCAGGCAATGAATACAAATAATACTAATGTTGAGAGAAGACTTGCTGAGTGTGATAGAACTCTGTACTGTAACAAAGCTCATCTTAGTGACCTCCGATGGGGACAAGTTGAGTCTGAGTGCAAATGTATATATGGTGCACTGTATAACATACTTTTCAAACCAATGAATATTAAATACATGTTAAAAATACAAATTAATTGAAAGACATTAGATACCTTTGACTGAATATTCAGTCCCATGCAGAGGGTCAGTACGAGATCTGTTCCCCATTAAAACCCTGAAAATAGAACTTGAGTGGAGGATAATTGGTTCATATCTCTTGTGTTGCCTCTGCATGGGGGTTAATTTCACCCATTAAAGTTATTCTTTGACTTACTGTCTGTCCTTTTTAAAAAAAAAAATGTTGCAAGAGTCAGCTGTTTTGGATGTCTGTTGTTCAGTGCCTTGTGTGCATAGACAACAGCAGTGCCAGAGTCTTACAAACATTGGACTGAGGCCTTCAGCTCACATCTAGATTTTTCCCTGTAGAGGGAAAACCAAAAACATTGCAGCTGTGTTCATCTAGACAGACCTCATAGCTCCATACCACAGTGTAGTGCTTGAAAGTGGAATGTATCCAAAAGCCCTGGGTCCTATCATATAGTTGCTTCCAGAGTCCTACAGAGCACAGTGGTACAACCATGGTGCAAAGTGCAATAAGCATGGACTTGATTAATTGGTACTGTTGGAAAAAGCATTGCTTTGTGGATTTCCCATGTGCCATTGCAACGACCCTAGCCTCTGTTTGTGAGAAACTCGGAATGGGTGACAAGGGATGGATCACTTGATGATTACCTGTTCTGTTCCTTCCCCCTGAAGTAGCTGGCATTGGCCGCTGCTGGAGGATGGGACGCTGGGCTAGATGGACAATTGGTCTGACCCAGTATGGCCGTTCTTATCTTCTTAATTAATGTAGGAAAGCATATCACTTGTGTCCCTGCTACCGTTTCTTCCATACCCTCCTGCAATGAAGTCTTTACATCTACCTGATAGCCAGTTTTAGCTGTGTGGCAGCTCCAACCCTGGCTTGTGGCTTGAGCTTAAGTACAGATAATGGTACTAAACACGTCTCATCTTCAAAACACATATTTACTCCTAATGCTTCTTTACAAATGCCAGTATTAGAGCTACTTTATCCCTGTAACAAACTTGTGTGACAGGGGAGGTATTACCTCTTTAATGTTGTCTGATTGACTGAGAGAGAAAGGTGAGTGACTTGCTCAAGGCCACAAAGGAGAGGCTTGTTGGCGCTGACACTGGAATTCATTAATCTGAACTCAGCCTTCTCAATTAAGCCTCTCTATGCCTTGGATACATATTGTTATGTACCTGGGGTGAAATTTATTCCTTTGAGGGTTGGCACGGGTGAATTTCATCAGCAGAGAATATGTGATGATGGGGCAGAATCAGGACCATAGTAACTAAAATGGGCCAAACACTAAAAGGTGGAGGAATTTGGTCTTTTTGAGCTCCCTCAGATTTCTGCATGGACACCATTGGCAAGACTGCAGTGCAGCCGTTGAGCAGCTATGCTTAATGCTGATGGTTTCAGTGAAGATTGTACAGGTGACCTCAGGTGGCCCCCTGAATAATGTTAACTTAATCTGTTTTTAATGAGTGCTAAGATTCCTCAGTGTCTTTATTTATTTATTTTTTACCTCAGTAACTGTAAAGTTGAAGGAGAAAAATCATAGTGAGATTAGGTTCAGGAGAACTTGGGTTCAGGATATTTGTGCGCTCTTTTGTCTTTGCTTTTATCCATACTTATTTTTTTCCTCCTATAAATGGGTGTTCCTAAAGGCTGAGACTTTTTCCCATTATAGCTAAAGTGTACCTTGGAGAAGGACTTTCTTCAAGTTGGAGGCCAAGAGGATAATGATAGCACAGCGAAGACGGTGCCCTGTATTTGTAATCTCATTCTGGCTATCATAAATAGCACTTCTTAGTGTTAGTGGCAAAGCAGTGGGTTTGTTCGGGCCTGTGTCTGTTACTGGAGGAGTTGACTGAATGGATCTAGTGGGGGTGTATTAAACTGCTGCCTTTTCTCTATATAAAGTTAGCCATGCAGCCATTCATAACCGATGGAATGATGGCCTGCTTGCTTGACTTCCCAACCTAGTAGTCTGTCTTATTGGTAGGTTTGAGCTAGCCTAGGAATGCAAACTATGAAGCAGCAAAGAATCCTGTGGCTCCTTATAGACTAACAGACGTTTTGGAGCATGAGCTTTCGTGGGTGAATACCCACTTCACTACCCACTTTGCTTTTACAGATCCAGACTAACATGGCTACCCCTCTGAAACTATGAAGCTGTGCTAACGAGATAGTAGATAAGCTGAAAATTACCAGGAAGACAGTGAGTGGAGCAGACCAGTGTCCTGTTGATGAATCATGACATGGGAGGGGATGGAATAAGAGCGCTAATCTTGGTCTCGGGCAGATCTTTTCAGTACTCAAACTTTTCCCTAGTTGAGTGTTGTATTAAATGTAACCTGATCTTTTTTTTTTTCCTTTGTGTTTTTTTCCACCGTGTTAAACTCATGATCGTATTTGTAGACGCTGGACTTAATTGAGATGGAAGCCTCACTGAAAAGTGTTTCTCTTCTCTAACTAGCCAAGTTGAGTTATTTAACTCATAGCAGTTAACAAAAGAGCATGGCATATAAAAGTGTGAACATTGTTGTGTTCTTTCAGGATTCTTTGATTTTCGTTATAGAATTTGAGTTGGCAGGTCAAAGCCAAGCCACAGATGATATGCTCAACTTCTTCCTCATATCCCAATACACCAATGAATCAAAATGTTTAAACATACCCGTACTCAGTTTAGCTGTTTAATACTGGCGTGAATGGTAATTCTGCAGTTGAAAGTCCATCTTCTAATTAATAGTGTACTAGCTGTTTTTCTTGTCAATTAGGAGAACTCCTCCCTCCTTTACAGTATTATTCATAGCATAAGAAATTAATGCAATCATGATACAGTTAGTCATTCTGTTTTAGTATTGACTAATTTGGGTGTATATTCCCCATGGTACCTCTCAACAAAATCCACTCCCCAGATTGTGTTTTGGGAGTTTAAAAGTTCACGGAAGGCATGTGCTGTGCCAAAGTGAGGCTGTCTGACTTGGCCCCGGGCAGCCTACAGAGCTTGGGAGCAAGGGGGAGGTGGGAGCCTTGCACTGCAGAGGGACCCTGCAGACCTGTGAGGGGAAGGATAGGGAGATGGAGGCAAAATTCTCTTTTAATTCCACATAAGCCTTTCACATGCTGATGGTGAGTAGGAAAACTTGGCTGGGACCATTTGACTTTTCTTTCAAGGATTATTCCGCCACATGGTGTATTTAACGCTGCTTGTAAGCAGGACTAAACTGGAAGAGTTAGAGTTAGTATGGTGCAGTGTGCAGTTACTGGTGAGAATATGCTTCAGGTTGGCAGGTTGTCTCTGGGTGTGGAAGTATGGGATCATTGTCCAGGATGGATTGTAGATCCCTGATGATGCGTTGGAGGGGTTTTAGCTGGGGACTGCATGTGATGGCCAGTGGAGTTCTGCTGGTTTCTTTCACACTGCACCATAGTAACTCTAACTCAGGAACCAATCCATGCAACAAACCTCGATGCCAACTTTACCCACATCTACACCAGCGACACCATCACAGGACCTAACCAGGTCAGCCACACCATCACCGGTTCATTCACCTGCACGTCCACCAATGTAATATATGCCAGAAATGCCCCTCTGCTATGTACATCGGCCAAACTGGACAGTCCCTACGGAAAAGGATAAATGGACACAAATCAGATGTTAGGAATGGCAATATACAAAAACCCTGTAGGAGAACACTTCAATCTCCCTGGACACACAATAGCAGATTTAAAGGTAGCCATCCTGCAGCAAAAAAGCTTCCGGACCAGACTTCAAAGAGAAACTGCTGAGCTTCAGTTCATCTGCAAATTTGATACCATCAGCTCAGGATTAAACAAAGGCTGTGAATGGCTAGCCAACTACAAAAGCAGTTTCTCCTCCCTTGGTTTTCACACCTCAATTGCTAGAAGAGAGTCTCATCCTCCCTGATTGAGCTAACCTCATTATCTCTAGCCTGCTGCTTGTTTGCATATATATACCTGCCCCTCGAAATTTCCACTACATGCATCTGACGAAGTGGGTATTCACCCATGAAAGCTCATGTTCCAATACGTCTGTTAGTCTATAAGGTGCCACAGGACTCTTTGCTGCTTTTACAGTCCATTCTATAGCCACCTTAGTGTTAAGCCACAGTTCTCTAGTTTGCCTGTAAGTTTGCATGTACAGCTACGTCAAATGCTTTGATAAAATTAAGATGAACTTGATACTTAGTGAATTTCCTTTATCCAATAAATTTGTGACTATTCTTTGCCATAACTTGTCTTTGATAAACTAGTTGCATATGAGTTACTGTTTATTGCTGCTTTTTCCTCTCAAATCTCCTAGTAATTAGCTTTATTTGTCTAGAAATGTCCTGTGCATTCAATTTAACTTTATTGGTCTGGGACTCCCTGCATCTCCTTTTTTCTCTCCTTTTTTAAAAAAAAGGCACTAGGGTTCCTTTTTTGCCCTCCATGAGTTCTCAGTGGTTCTGATACTACTTCTGCCAGTGCTTTCTGCAATTCAGTATGACTTCTATTAGGCAGTGGTGATTTCAGTACATTCAAGGTGTTCTTTAACTTGTCTCTCTTCCGGTAATTTGGCCTCCTGACCTCTGGCTCAGCTTGTTAACTTGTGTATTAACCTCCTGTTAGTGATCTCCCTTTTAGAAAAGACCAAACCCCAGCAACTATTAATCATTTTGGCCTTATTTACTTGCTGCCTTTTACAGCTTTTCTCCTTATAGCACGCGTTACACTTTCCTTGCTTTTGCTGAGCTTGTAAAACTCCCCCACTTGCATCTGTTGCAAACAATAGCCCCTCATAGGGTGCCTCTGCCGAACTCTTTACCCTTCCTCTCCCTGCTTGCCTTGCTTCTGCTTTTTGAAATAGGAACACCCTTTTTGACTCCAAAGTTGAGTAACTGTTAGCATAGTAGTGTGACTGTTGGGTCCACCAACTACCTTAGGTGTGTGATGGGGTCCCCTGGGTCATAGAAGCCGATTCCATGGGTGTTCCACAGAAAAAAATGAGCAGATGTTTAGCACTCACCAGCAGCCACTCGCTCTCTCTCTCTTCCCCCCAGCTCCTCCCACCCACCATGGACTCTGCTCTTGTCCTTGTTGAACCTCATCAGATTTCTTTTGGCCCAATCCTCTAATTTGTCTAGGTCCCTCTGTATGCTATCCCTATCCTCCAGCTTATCTACCACTCCTCCCAGTTGAGTGTCATCTGCGAACTTGCTGAGGGTGCAGTCCACGCCATCCTCCAGATCATTAAGGAAGATATTGAACAAAACTGGCCCCAGGGCTGACCCTTGGGATACTCCGCTTGATACCGGCAGCCAACTAGACATGAAACCATTGATCACTACCCGTTGAGCCCGATGATCTAGCCAGTTATCTATCCACATTATAGTCCATTCATCCAATCCATACTACTTTAACTTGCTGGCAAGAATACTGTGGGAGACCATGTCAAAAGCTTTGCCAAAGAGAAGGAATAACATGTCCACTGCTTTCCTCTCATCCACAGAGCCAGTTATCTCATCATAGAAGGCAGTTAGGTTAGTCAGGCATGACTTGCCCTTGGTGAATCCATGCTGACTGTTCCTGATCACTTTCATCTCCTCGAAGTCCTTCCTTGAGGACCTGCTCCATTATTTTTGCAGGGACTGAGGTGAGGCTGACTGGCCTGTAGTTCCCCAGATCCTGCTTCTTTCCTTTTTTTAAAGATGGGCACTACATTAGCCTTTTTCCAGTCATCTGGGACCTCCCTGGTCGCCATTAGTTTTCAAAGGTAGGGGCCAGTGGCTCTGCAATCACATCCGCCAACTCCTTTAGCACCTTTGGATGCAGTGCATCTGGCCTTATGGACTTGTGTTTGTCCAGCTTTTCTAAATAGTCTTTAACTACTACTTTCTCCACAGAGGGCTGGTCACCTCCTCGCCATACTGTGCTGCCCAGGGAACTGACCTTGTTTGTGAAGATAGGGGCAAAAAAAGCATTGAGTACATTATCTTTTTCCACATCCTCTGTCACTAGGTTGCCTCCCCCATTTAGTAAGGGCCCCACGCTTTCCCTGACCACTTTGTTGCTAATATATCTGTAGAAACCCTTCTTGTTACTCTTAACATCCCTTGCTAGCTGCAACTCCAATTGTGATTTGGCCTCCCTAATTTCACTACTGCATGCCTGAGCAATATTTTTATACTCCTCGCTGGTCATTTGTCCAAACTTCAACTTTTTATAAACTTCTTTTTTGTGTTTAAGATAAGCAAGGATTTCACTGTTAAGCCAAGCTGGTCGCCTGCCATATTTACTATTCTTTCTACACATCGGGATGGTTTGTTCCTGCAACCTCAATAAGGATTCTTTAAAATACAGCCAGCTTTCCTGGACTCCTTTCCCCCTCATGTTATCCTCCCAGGGGATCCTGCCCATCATTTCTCTGAGGGAGTCAAAGTCTGCTTTTCTGAAGGCCAGGGTCCGTATTCTGTTGCTCTCCTTTCTTCCTTTTGTCAGGATCCTGAACTCGACCATCGCATGGTCACTGCCTCCCAGGTTCCCATCCACTTTTGCTTCCCCTACTAATTCTTCCCTGTTTGTGAGAAGCAGTTCAAGAAGAGCTCTGCCCTAGTTGGTTCCTCCAGCACTTGCACCAGGAAATTGTCCCCTACACTTTCCAAAATTTCCAAAAACTCTGTGCCAGAGTAGGGGCTGGAAATGGGGGAAGTATGCATTTCCCCACTATGCCAGCCTTTCTCTACTGCTGGTGGTGGGGAGGGAAAGAATCATGGGCTTGAATTTACTCCTCCCTTCTCCTAGAGGTTCTAGACTCTCCTGGTTCTTGCGGTCAGGGAATACTGGGTCTACAGATGTGGCTTAGAAGGTTGTGGGTGAAGGCTCCCTGGTTGGACAGCATGGCTTTAAACATATAACTTGTTTAGAGTGATTGTCTCCATCCCTGTCAGCTTTGGAGCTCTTGGGGGAGCTCGGCTAGTTTGTATTAGATTACAGAGGCCAGAAAGTTCTGGCTTCATATTTTATTAAAGAAAATGTTCCCGCGCTGAAAATTGTCAACAATGCTTTCATTGTTCTCTGATTATAACCAAAAGGCTGGTTTTAGAGCTGATCTGCCATTGAGTCAGTTTATCGCCGCAGGGGGAGGTCCTTGAGGCCAGAGTTTTTACACCCTACTGCCAGGACTGGTCCCAGAGTGAAAATGGAGGAAAGCTTTAGTTAGAACTTGACACTTTTAACGTTGTATGTAAAAGAAATATTCAGGAAGCATCAAAACTCTCTCTAATTTTCTCAATACTAGGGTTTCCTCAGAAGGCATATCCAATGCGTAATGGAGTTGCTATCAGAGGAAATTATGCAGGTTTATAGCTTGGACTCTCTGTCCTTTTTAGAGAAACCCTGGAGGTGCATTAGAATTGATGAGCTGTATTTCCTCTGTGTTGCAGCAGATTAAAGATTGTTAAACTATTGGGGAACATATTTCTTTAATGCAGAGTAGAGTAATCAGCAGCTATCCATTTAGAACCACCAGCTGAGTGTGAGGGATCTTTTCCTCACTTGTTAGACCTTCTTAAACCCTGGGTTTTACAGTAGAACCTCAGAGTTACAAACATCAGAGTAATGAACCAGTCAACCACACACCCAGGCAGCAGCAGAGACCCCTCCCCCCAAAACGCAAATGCAGTATAGTAGTGTATTAAACATACACTACTTAAAAAAAAAGGAAAAGCAGCATTTTTCTTCTGCATACTAAAGTTTCAAAGCTGTTTTAAGTCAATGTGCAGTGTTAAACTTTTGAAAAAAGAACCCTAACCTTTTGTTCAGTGTTAAGAGTTACGAACAGTAATTCCCGATGTGCTCATAGATCTGAGGTTCTACTGTACTTTCTTTACCACAACAATTGGATCCTTGAATCTTTTAGCATTTTTATGCCATTATGTCTATAGAAATTCAGATCACTGGAGAGGTGGTTTTAAAAATGAATGGAGAAAATCTGTTACACCTCTGCCTCGATATAACACTGTCCTTGGGAGCCAAAAAATCATACTGTGTTATAGGTGAAACCGCATTATATCGAACTTTCTTTGATCCACCGGAGTATGCAGCCCTGGCTCCCCCACCCGGAGCACTGCTTTGCCGCGTAATATCTGAATTCGTGTTATATCAGGTGGCGTTATATCGGGGTAGAGATGTACTTTCATTCTTCCTTTGTTCTGTTGTCTAAACAATTATAGTACACTATACTTTTCATATGAGGATATCAGCGTGCTTTGATTTGGGTGATGGTACAAACACTAAGCCTTCCCACCCACCTGACGTATGTACCCGCAGATATTGTTGTCTCCATAATACAGATGGGAAAATGTAGGGATAGAAATTGACTTGCCCATAGTTCTGTCAGAACTGTAATTAGAAACCAGTAGTCCTAGCTCCCAGTCAAATGCTGTAACTGCTAAACCAGATCTACCTACTTCTGGGCGTCAAAGTACGCTGTCCAGGTGGGGAAGAATGGATTTTAGACTACAGTATATGTGGTGTATTTTCAGCAACAAGAATGAACTGGAGTATGACTCATGATAATAATCAAGGAAGTTGTTTCCAATTTGTTTACGCCACTTCAGAAATGGAATTCTTGCTATTTTTGACTTTGCATTGGAGAAATGAGGGCTTGCATAGTTATGGGAAGTTTTATTTGTGTTGCTTTGGTGTGTAGGCTTTTCTGTGTGTGAGAGAGGGGAAATTACACTGAAATATGTTATAGCAATTGTGCATTAGTATTAGCTAAAAAGACCCCCCCCCAACACACATACACATCAGCTTAGAACTGGAGGGGGATGGCTTAGTGGATTTAACTGTCTGTCTTCAAGTCTCTACACTCCTCTTTCCAAGGCAGACTCAGCTGTTCACCCTTCTGAGGTAGATAAATTGAGATTGTGTCTGTCTATCTGTCTCTTAGAGGACACCTTAAACAGACACTACTAAATCAAATATTGGCAAAAAATTTAGATTTTCTAAAAAGAAATGGCCTGACTTTTCAGAAGTGCTGAAGCTTCCAGCAGATGCTTCTACAAGACTGAAGGCCAACAGATGTGTTTCTATTAGGTTTTTTTTGTTTTCTGTTGTTTTTTTTTAAAACAACACAACTCAGTGAAGCCATTTGTTGAAGAAATACATATGCTATTGAAGTGTTTGAGTGTAAATTTGCATAAATGAGAACATGAAAGTGACTTCACCAATTCTCATTGTCCTTGAAAATGCAGGAAAATAAACAAATGGCATGAAACACTGAAAAATAAAAATGGCTGTTTAGAATTCTCCCTTTTAATAAACAAAATAGCCATTAGTGTAATGAAGACAGACTTTATTTACCATATATGGGCCAAGTACTTTCAAGGAATAGTGGGTGAGTGCTCTGAATTTTTTGAAAACTGAGCCCCTTTAAGCTTTGGCACCTAAAAGTTGAGGCACCCACAGTTATTAGCAACTTCAACAAAGACAACTAAACAAAAAACCCACAACCAATAATAAACAAACAAAAAGAATTCTGGCCTTGGTTTGGAAGTTGATAGGACCTTGGTTTCAAAGGAAAACTATTTGCGCTGTATGGATGAGTTTAAAAAATACCATGGTATTTTCTCAGAGTACATATTTGTATTTCTTGTTGTTCGGCAGGGTGTGTGCCAGTGGGGTGTATGTGTGTGCAAAGAGCTATAAACGTGACTGTTTATTTTTCCCGAAAGTTTTATAATTAAAGGATTCAGTTTCCACTTGGTTGAAAGGAAAGTAACAAAATTAAATTCTGTGGGTTCAAGTTGTGGCTGTTGTGCCTCATCGCTGAGAATCGCCCATTCAAGATGTCAGTGTAGATCCCAGAATTTCTGGCTTTTGGCCAACCTTTCAGAAGAAGAAACATAACTTTGCAGACTTCAAGGTGTTTCATAACTTTTAGAACATTTAGGCAAATGCACAGATTTTTTTTATTCTTGTGCCTTCTCCTAAGTTCTGTGAGCCTGGGGTTGTAAGAGGTTTACCTTCCACTTGAGCTCTTCTGTATCCCTCAGACAATTGTTTTGATCCATTTCTCAATCATACACAGGTCATCAGATGTCAACGTTTACCTAAGGAAGAGAGAGCAGCATGGGAGACAGAATAAATTTTTAAGCCTGGAGAAGAGGTCGTTGTTTATGTGATGCAGAAACAGGGCTGGTAGGAAGTTGGGAGTTCAGAATTTATTACCTGTATTGTGCCCCACTTAAGCAGTTTATAAAAAGACATTAAAACTCTAAGAGGGCATTTTATTAAACAGGATAAAGTGGATTTGGATTTACAGTCCTGTTTGCATAATGTACCATGTTTAAAGCTTTGCATAATTTGCAAATATACCATGTTTACAGCTTAAACATAGATTTAAAAAAAACCCTGCGTTAAAGGCTGCAGAACTAATGGCTATTGTCCCACGCTTTAATGAAATAATCATACTGATAGAAGAGGAATACAAAGACGTTCCGTTAACCTTTGTCATTAACCTTTCCGTGCACTGTAGTGATGAGTTAAACATGAACACGTAAAGGAACTGGCCTTGGGGTAGCGAACTTTTCTCCTCTAGGTCAGTGATTCTAGCTCCACCTCAGTCAGGAGCAAATAAAAAACCATTACTATCCAATAGCTGTTTGGTTATCTACCTGTGAGGAGGTCGTTACCTGGTCGAGTTCCTACTGGAAACAAAAATTGGAAGACCATTACAGCTAGCAACCTTGCTAGTAGAGATAATATCTGAGGGGTTGGTTTGGTTTGACCATTTTTCAAAAGATCCCTCTCTTTATAATGAGCTGAGCCAAAATGTAAGATCCTGAACACCCATATTTGGAGTGTGTGGGTTGAACCCAGCTCTTCTGACTAGCAGTTTAAGCAGACAGAAAGATTGAGTTTTCCTCTCCCCGGTAGAGGCCATCCATCTGAAACAGAATCATAAATCATAGAATATTTAGGGTGAGAAGAGACCTCAGGAGGTCATCTAGTCCAACCCCCTGCTCAAAGCAGGACTAACAACAACTAAATCATCCCAGCCAGGGCTTTGTCAAGCCAGGCCTTAAAAATCTCTAATGATGGAGATTCCACCACCTCCCTAGGTAACCCATTCCAGTGCTTCACCACCCTCCTAGTGAAATAGTTTTTCCTAATATCCAGCCTAGACCTCCTCCCGCTGCAGCTTGAGATCATTGCTCCTTGTTCTGTCATCTGCCACCACTGACAATAGCTTAGCTCCATCCTCTTTGGAACTCCCCTTCAGGTAGTTGATAGCTGCTATCAAATCCCCCTTCACTCTTCTCTTCTGCGGACTAAATAAGCCCAGTTCCCTCAGGCTCTCCTTGTAAGTCATGTGCCCCAGCCCTCTAATCACTTTTGTTGCCCTCCGCTGGACTCTCTCTCTAATTTGTCCACATCCCTCCTGTAGTGGGGGGATCCAAAACTGGATGCAATACTCCAAGTGTGGCCTCACCAGTGCCGAATAGAGGGGGAATAATCACTTCCCTCAATCTGCTGGCAACACTCCTACTAATGCAACCCAATACGCCATTAGCTTTCTTGGCAACAAGGGCACACTATTGACTCATAACCAGCTTCTCATCCACTGTAATCTCCAGGTCCTTTTCTGCAGAAGTATATTGAGAGGTATCAGTGGGGGGTGCAGCGGGGAAAGTTTGCTCTGCCAGTGCCTGCCCTAGGTTGACGGTCCAGTGGTTAGGGCACTAGCCTAGGACATGGGTTCAATTCCCTACTCTGGCGCAAACTTCATCTTTAACTTGGGACAAGTCACAGTGGGTACGTCTGTACTTGGAGCTGGAGGTATAATTCCCAGTTTGAGGAGACATGTCTGTGCTAGCTCAGGCACCCAATAGAGTGTAGCTGTGGTGGTGGGAGGGACTAGCCATCCCAAGTATGTACTAGTCTGAGACATTAGGTGTATCCTCAGGCTAGATCTACCCTGGGGGTGCGTGGGAGTGTCAGCCTAAGATGCGCAACTTCAGCTACGTGAATAGTGTAGCTGAAGTCGATGTATCTTAGGTCGATTTACCTGGCCGTGAGGACAGCAGCGAGTCGACTGCTGCCATTCCCCCGTCGACTCCACTTCCACCTCTTGCCACGGTGGAGTTCTGGAGTCGACGGCAGAGCGATCGGGGATCGATTTGATCATGTCTACACTAGACTTGATAAATTGATCCTCAATAGATCGATCACTACCTGCTGATCTGACAGGTAGTGTAGACATACCCTCATAGTGACTTGCCACCCTGGCTATGCTCTATTTTGAGCACATTCACTTGATCAGAGCTAGGTATGTATGTCTCCTCAAGCTAGGAATTACAACCCCAGCTTCAAGTCAGGCATATATATTTTCAGAATCTTTGCCTATTATGGTCTGAATACAAGCACATATTGTTTGCTTTTCCCTCATCCCTCTCTCCTCGCTCTTCTACTTCTTGAGCAGGTATTTTCCTCATCAAACTGTCCACAGTGACACGTACATCCTTTTTCCTCTGACTCCCTTAAACCCTGTGGCATGGGTATTCTTTGCCTGTTTTAGGTGCAAAGAATTGTCTGCATTTTAAAGTAGCATCTTTCATCAAGAATCAGTCTTTGGGGAAGGGGGATGTACTGTCTGATGTGTCAGACAACTGATTGCTGCCACAGAGGGAAAACAAAAATCAGTTCATTGGAAAATATTGACTGAATTTCAGAGAGAAGGCATTTTCTTTTGTAGAACCTGTCACTCTGATCATTCTTTTGTAATCAGAATTTAACTAGAAAGATAAGAACCATTTGATCCAGGTGATCTCACAATTGTTTTTAGTACAGTAGCTAGTATTTGAAATTTTTAAAAAAGGGCAGAAAACCACAACAAGCCTGGAGAACCTAGCTGACTCATTTTGAACAGGAATGGGTCAGTAGTTAAGGCAAATCTTTGTGAAACTTCAGAAAAATGTGACCTGACAAGCTGATTGTATTAGCAGCAAATGGTGTTTGCTCTGTCTTTTATCACACTGTAATCCACTGGGATCAGTATGTTTGGGTGAACAACAGTACATTTAAACAGAAAAGACAGGAGAAATAGCAAACAGAACTCAAAATATTACAGAAATGGTCAGTTTATAATCTAATATGAATCCCATTGATATGGTCTGGATCCAGAGTTTGTGGAACGAACTCCTGGAAGAATTATTGATGGAATCCCCCATTAGGTGAGACTTTTAAAACTAGACTAGACAAAATATTAGAAAAAATACCAAAGGGAAAAATCTTTGTTGGTAAGGTGATGCCTTCCATCTCTAACATCTGGTTTCAAGTGTCAGCGTAGTTTTGTGTGTGTGTGTGTGTGTGTGTGTGTGTGTGTGTGTGTGTGTGTGTGTGTGTGTGTGTGTGTGTGAGAGAGAACTTTTTATCCTCAAAATATTTTAATTGCTATAAAATACATACACACATTTAGTTGTTTGTTTCTTTCTTTTTAAATACACTGTCATTAACCTGCTATTTTGCAATTTCAAAATTCTCAGAAGGTAGCAGCAGCAATGGCCCAACTATATACAGTGGAAAAATGCTCAGTTCAGCCTGGAACATTGCAGGGAAAGGAGAGTAGTGACAGATGTGGCTCGCTGAAAAATATTTAAGTGGCATGAATGTGCTCAGGATTGCAAAGGATACAGATACAGAAATAATCCCTGCCCTGAGATTTTGATACGTCTTGCTGGTGGTCGTAGCCTTATAACTTGGATTTTACAAGTCATGCTTAATTGGCTCTCAGACTGTGCTGCGGGTAATTTCCTTTGTTATGGCTTAAGACTTTTGGTCAAAGCTTCGCTCTGCATAAGGCACCTTTTTAATTTGAGGAGGGATGGGGAATTGTAACTATATCAGAAAATCAAATCTTTGTGGGAGATAATACAGCTCTTGTGCACCGTCTTTCCTGCAAACTGTGCCCCCAAATGCCTTGTAATATGATGGAAGCATTGTAAAAATAACACGGAAAGATTAAGAGGAATAAGTAAGAGAGAAGAAGCGTTCAGCTGCGATTTGAGAGGGAATGAAAAGTCCTGAGGCAGAGAAATACAGAGACATTGACACATGGCAAGAGGAGAAGGCTCTTGCCCCATCGGTGGCCGGATAGAAGAGACCACTGCTGGATTAGGAGCAAGAACAAGGAAAAGAGAAGGGTTCAAAGTGATTGAACGTGATTCTCTGCTGCCTTGTGAAGTCATTGACACCCGTACAAAGCAAGTGTAGAATGCAGCCAGATCTGAATGGTGGCATTTCACCTCCACTTTGCATTGGTATAGATAACTACGCAAGCTGCATGGCAGTGGGGAAGCAGTCTGTGAGCTAGACAGAATAGCCCACATGCTGCCAAAGAGCAGCTAAAGAATTTAGCTAGCACACTTTATTGACCAATGATTGTTTTATTTTCCATAGCTTCAATAGGTACCCCAACTATTGCTATAATCCTCATGAACTTAAGTCCATATTAGCAAGCACTTTTCTTGTAGGGATAGAAAATCTGTTGGGTTCTGTTATAAATAAAACCACAAGAATGGGTCCACCAAGCCCAGGATCCTGTCTTCTGATAGTGGCCAGTGTCAGATGCTTTAGAGGGAATGAACAGAACAAAGCAATTGTTAATGACTCCAACCCCTGTCGTTCAGTCCTAGCTGCTAGTAGTCAGAGGCTTCGGGACACTCAGAACATGAGGTTTCATCTGTGACCATCCTGGCTAATAACCATTGATGAACTCATCTAAGTCTTTTGGTCTTCACAACATTCCATGGCAACCAGTTCCACAGGTTTACTGCACTGTGTGAAAAAGTACTTCCTTATGTTTGTTTTAAATCTGCTGCCTCTTAATGTCACCCTGGTTCTCGTGTTATGGGCAGGGGTAAATAATGCTTTCTTATTCACTTTCTCCACACCATTCATGATTTTATAGACCTCCTTAGTGGTCTTTTTTTGGAGCTGAATAGACCCAGTCTTTTTAATCTCTTCGTAGTGAAACAGAGATAGTATGTAATGGGGACCGGCACTAGAGTTATGTTCCTCATACACGGTAATCCGATTCTCACAGGCAGAGTCCTCAGCACTTCTAAAAACACTCCACCACTGCCAGGCCTCTAGCATGCTGTCTTTTTGAAAGCTTTGGACTGGTTCTGCTTTCCTTACACACCTAAAATTTCCCTTGACATAAGCGGGCACTTCTTGTGTGCAAGGAATGCGATATAAACTGCCTAAATGGGGATCTCAGTTCTTCATCACATTGCAGTGGAGAAGGTGAACTTTCTGTATTGTAGTTCACACTATATGAGAGGTGAATGGGTACCTTGATGAAGGACACCATAAAACTATTTAAATAAGTACCCGTGAGAGTGAGAGACCCCAGGGTCCTGGATGTCCGTCCAGTTGGAGTGGTTGGAAACACTTATGGAAAGTATTGCTACTGGTCCACAGAAGCATTTCTAATGCTGGCAGATCATAGGACAGTAGGACATAAAATCCTTTCCACCCACCCCAGCCCAGCCCCTTTGTACTTCAGATAGCGGCCAATAATATTCTGTCCTGAGAACAAGAGCTAGAAACTCATGCTGTGTATCAGCTAGATAGCCCTGTGTTCTGCCTTCAGATGTACCCTCAGATCATTCACCTGTATGCCCAGCTATCTCTGGGAGAGCAGCTGCTAAACTCCATGTCAGAATTGAAGGGGTGGTAGTGGTGGGAGATCCTGTGTGTTCTCTGGAAATATATGCTTCTAAGATCTGGTATCTTGCAACTGGGCTTTGTCAGGGCTAGAAATTTAAACTTTATTGCTGGATACTATTGGAAAAATCATGGCTTTGTCTCTCCAGTGCTGTATGCCATTCATTTCAAGCTGTGATAGATCATGACTGGGGACTTTAAAGCAGTTATAATTCCCTCCCTTCAGTAATGCTTTATTGGCTTCATTAGGGGACAAAAGATAGCAAGCTCAGATCAGTTAAGTTTCATCTCCATGTCTAAAATAAACAAAACAAATGTTTCTGTGATGTGATAGATACTATATGAGGGGCACTCTAGGAGTAGGTAGGTGATAGGAAACAATAGTCCTCTAGCAACACGTAAGAGACCACAAGTAAGCCAGCTTTAGATTTTAAGAACCTTTAATTGGTTCTGAAAATAAGACTACTCCACTTTCTAAAACTTATTTCGCATGAGCCTATTGAAAAGGATAAACATACAGTTAATTTGTCAACTAGAATCAACCCATAAACACATTTTTGGGGCATCTAAGGTAACACGGAAATGATTCAACACTGCAGAGACCTCCGTGGTTTTCTTTCACGGGGTCTCTGCTACAATCTCTTTTGTTGAACCAATTAGAAAGAATGGGTGACATCTTGGTCCCGTGGAAATTGATGGGGCCAGTATTTCACTCCATTGTTGTAAATGCCTCTGGATAGGACTAGTTTTAAAACAGAAAAGCGTAGACTGCACTAACTGACTGCACACTACACAATAAAAGCACACTTTCAGCCAGTAACATTGCTTCTTTGAAGAACAGTAGTGATTTGTGACTTGTTTAATGACTATCTTATGTTTCATTTCAGTGCATTAAGACTGCAAGATGAGATGTAGTAGTAGGCTTTGCCATCGGAAATAATATACTAGGCTGCTTTTATCCTGTCCTTGCAAACTTGTGTGTTTGCAAAATGAGTACAGTGGAAGAAAAGGTGTGCCATATCTTACGTGACAGTCCTTATGGGTGCAACAAGATATTCAGAATGGTGTGGGGATTTGTCAGCTGCAGTCATCCTCTTAGGTTAAATTGTTTATCCTTGATCAGGCTGCTTGAACATGATTTTCACGTCATCTATATATGCTCCACTGAGCTGATGTGACTTTATTTTCCTGATGCAATATCAGGACTGATCTGCGACTGCCAGTAGTAAATCTCTCCAACAGTTGGGGATGGGACACTAGATGGGGAAGGCTCTGAATTACTGCGGAGAATTCTTTCCCAGATGGCTGGTGGGTCTTGCTCACGTACTCACCATATTTGGGATTGGGAAGGAATTTTCTCCTGGGGCAGAGACCCTGGGGTTTTTTTGCCTTCCTCTACAGCGTGGGGTCACGGGTCACTTGCAGGTTTAAACTAGAGTTAATGCTGGATTCTCTGTAACTTTAAGTCTTTAAATCATGATTTGAGCACTTCAGTAACTCAGCCAGAGGTTAGGGGTCTATTACATGAGTAGGTGGATGAGGTTCAGTGGCCTGCAATGTGCAGAGATCTGACTAGATCATGATGGTCCCTTTCTGGCCTTAGTCTGAGTCATTCTTGTCTGTCTTTACTAGTGAATTTAGTGACAGAAGGAGACACTTGTCCTTTAGGAGGGGAAAAATCCAGGAGAAGCAATGGAGATTGATGTATTATTTATGTGACCTCTTTCTTTCTCACCCAGCAAGGGGTAACCTGTTCTTCTGCACTTTGGGGCAAATTCCAGAGCCTTTTGCTTTCTGTCTTTCCCTTTTGCATGAGGACACACTTTTCTTTCCACATATAGGTGTTGATCCTGTTGATTTCATGCTATATGTGGCAAATTACTCTCCACAGGAAACCCAGCAAATAGTTCTTTAGCAAGATTAGCATAACAGCCCTCACGGATCTTTTCACTAGTTTAACTGCTGTACTTCCCTCCTTAGCGGCTTTAAATCACTTCCTCATTTTGCTCCGGGAATGCCACTATTATGGCCTTCAACTAAACAGTGCTGCTTGTCATATTTATTGGGTACCTCTTCTCTGTGCCTGGAGCTAGCAATAGTTACCAGTTCCTTTTATTCGGTGCTTAATGTGGTACTGCTGTTACCTTGTGGCCTCCTCTCAAGTCAGTGCTTCCTATAGCTCATGTCACAGTGCACCATACTAGGGAGTCCAGAAGTGAGCGATCAATATGTTGTTTAAAGCACCTCACCCTGTCCTTGTGAGCCATTTATATTTACAGGAAGGGCTTGGTATTGACTCAGCAAGAAGCCTGGAGAGCAGATAGCTATGCACTAGTAATTCATAATCTAGATATGTGACCTATTCCGTCCGTGGGAACGCATTGGGACACTTATTCCCTCTGAACTGTTTGCTGCTTGGGTGAGATCACACAATTTCAAGACTACTTAATTAACTGTCCCATAAACAGAGACCATGTAGATGTGACCTGGAATCCACACTGGCTAATGTTCTTTAAGCAATCTGATCAAGCTGCCCAGGTAGCTGGATAAAGAGTATCTTGGGATTCCTCTCTCTCAAGTATAGTGGTGTCTGGTAGTAGCTGTTAGAGTTAGTTGCAAAATAGTTTTCATTACAGCCCCTCTGTTTTCAGCGGCTCACTCTTTCTAAAAGTTGCTTTTTGTGCTGAAATTTTCTATCCTTGATCTTTGTTCAAAGTTTTTTTTGTTTGTTTTTTGTTTTTAAATCAAATTTCACTCAGCTTCTCTGAGTTCGGAAAAAGTAAAGAATATGCACTTTACCAGGAAAGTGGTGAGACCTACTACTAGTGTGTTGTAAGATTGCTGTAATTTTAAGTAATCAGGATGAAAAGATTGTGTCCCAGATTCTGATCCCAGTTACACTGGTGTAAATTTGGAGTAAGAATCTTCTCCCAAAGGGAAATGCATACACACAAAGGAGATGAAGTTAGAGCCATGTATGTAAATATTACTTAGGCATTGCCTGATGGCTAAGTACTTGACTGAGGTACCTGAATGTTGCATTAACGTAGGGTGAGTTGTTTGGTTTGTTTTTGTATTTTACATTGAATGGAAATTCATTCTGAAAGTCAGGTGAGGGTATTTGCTGTGGACTATGTAGTAAATTTAATGTTCTACAAAACCTTTGGCATGTAATGTGCCCGTGGCTTCCCGAAATAGCTTGGATGTTCCTGGGCTTGTGATGCTGAAATCCTGGCCCTGTGAGTGACATCCAATAGCAAAACTCCCAGTGGGGCCAAGATTTCACATGACGGTCCTGATTCCATCACTCTTATGCAAGCTGAGTAGCTAGGGTTGCCAACTTTCTAATGGCACAGAACTAAACAACCTCCCTGCCCCATCTCTTCCCCGAGGCTCTGCCCTTCCCTGAGGCCCTGCCCCCATCCCCTCTCCCTTGGTCACTCGCATTCCCCCATGCTCGCTCACTTTCACTGGGCTGGGGTAGAAGGTTGGGGTGCAGGAGGGGACTCTGAGCTGGGGGACGGGAGCAGAAGGGTGCAAGTGCGCTGACTGGGGGTGCAGGCTGTGGTGTGGGGCCAGGGATGAGGGGTTTGGGGTGCAGGAGAGGACTCCAGGTTGGAGCTGAGGGTTGGGTTGCGGGAAGGGCTGCATGGGGTGTGGGGTCTGGAAAGGAGTTTGGGTTCGGAAGTGGGATTAAAGCTGGGGCAGGTGGTGGGGTGTAGGAGGGGGTGCGGACTCCAGCTGGGGGTGCGGGCTCTGGGGTGGGGCCAGCGATAACAGGTTTGGGGTGCAGGACGGGGCTCAGGATTGGGGCAGGGGTTTGGGTTGCAGGAGGGGTTGTGTGGGATGCGGGCTCTGAGAAGGAGTTTGGGTGCGGGAGGGGGCTCAGGGCTGGGTCAGGGGGCTGGGGGTGTGGGAGGAGGGACAGGGTGCATGCTCCAGAAGGGGTTCCAACCTGGGGAAGATGCAGGTGGAGGTTTGGGCTCCAGCAGGGCGGCTCCCACCTCCGTCGGCTCCCAGTTGGTAGTACAGTGGGGCTAAGGCAGGCTCCCTGCCTGCCCTGACTACGCGCAGCTCCCAGAAGTGGCTGGCAGGTCCAGCTCCTAGGTGCAGGGGCCGCCAGATGGCTCTGCATAGTGTGCACTGCCGCACTCATAGGTGCTGCCATTATAGCTCCCATTGACCCTGGTTCCCGGCCAATGGGAGCTGCAGAGCTAGCGCCTGTGGGCGTGGGCAGCGTGCGGAGCCTCCCTGATCGCCCCTGCGCCTGGGGGCTGCAGGGCGATGCTGGCCATTTCAGGGAGCTGTGCAGAATCAGAGCAGGCAGGGAGCCTGCCTTAGCCCCACTGCACTGCCAACCGGACTTTTAACGGCCTAGTCAGTGGTGCTGACCAGAGCCTCCAGGGTCCCTTTTCGACTCAGCATTACAGTAAAAAAACAGATGCATGGCAACCCTAGGAGTAGCACTTCATTCCATTATCGTGTTAATTTTTGAGATTGGAGTAAGCGTGGCAGGATCATTTCAAGCAGAGGGCCTGAAGGAATCTTTCTGAAGAGACAACCCAGAGCTTTACAAGGAGATGAGTTTATAAAAAGCCTTTCTCCTCTGACACACAGGGATGAGAAGAACCAGTCCATTATCGTAAGCGGAGAATCCGGTGCTGGAAAGACAGTCTCTGCCAAATATGCCATGCGCTTCTTCGCATCCGTTGGTGGCTCTGCCAGTGAGACCAACATTGAAGAGAAGGTTCTTGCATCCAGTCCAATCATGGAGGTAAAGCTGGCCAAAAAGAAGTAACATAGATTTTTATTCTACTTTGAGCAATCTGTGTGCATTTGTTTCTAGCATTCACAAATTGCACCAACTTAGGGTGGAGTTGCTTCATGGTTGGGATCCTCCCTCTATCTTGTAGATGGGGGTTTCTGTCATCCTGTTAATGTACAGGATCTGTCTCAGTCTCAGAAGTGAGATCCAAGAATAGGAAAATATAGCTATTTTAACTAGATTTTTATATAATTATTAAATATAGTCATTTTTAAAAAAAAATAATTGGGATTGACTCGTTCAGGCAACTTTTTATGTGTAGGTCACCGGTTTAAAATCTGTCGCAGGCTGATCGTGACTATAAGCTGTTAAAATGTCTGTTCGGTGACCCACTGTATGTGAAATATGCTGTTGGGTCTCTGTCTAGTTCTTTATCATGGAGATGGGGGTGGGGGGAAGCCCACCACAACTGGCCCACTTGTTGCCGCTCTCAAGAGTGAGGCCAAGGATTGAACCCTCCATGGAGACCGTTCGAACAATCTCAGTGTTGCTAGAACTGTGCTGATAACAGCTGATTATAAAAAAGGTTGTAGGTAGCAGAGTTCAGATAACGCTGCAGACGTGATGTTTGTGTGGCCTTATCGACGTCATTAATAATCTATCATCTTCACCTTCCTTATCCTCTCTTTTCATCTTGTAGCATCCCTAATGTTTTCATTAATTGCATATAGAGAGAGGTTTCTGTTGAATCTATAGATTGAATCAACATAGACCTACTTTTTTCATAGTCTCTTATTAGCACTTATTGGTGATAGTCGTATCTGCTGACTAGGCACATGGAGATCTCTTTTGCTCTGAACTAATTTATTTATTTTTTCTCGCCTTTCTAATGAAGGCATTTATAGGGCATCCATCACTGTGGAATTTACACAACTTGAATTGACGGGGTTAAAAATATAATCCCTGTCCCAAAGAATTTAATCTTGTTTATTGATGTTAAAAGTAAATTTTCTGCAACTCCCAGCATCAGCATAACTTTAACTGATTTTGAGAGAGGGATGCCTAACCCGTGAGTTTAAAACTCAGTGAAAATGCTGGACAAACAGGTGCATCTAACAATAAACTGGGAAGGATGTTGGTGGTGCTTAAGAAATATCGGTAATTCACAATAACCCTATCAGTGGTCTGGTTTAGCATTAAATGTATTTCTGATAACAGTTCCATAGCACACCCTGAGGTCTACCTTCCTTCCAGCTTCATACTGAAGGCACATCATTTAAGAGTTCTGACAAATGCGGGTGGTGTGGTGGAACAGAGACAGGGAGAAACCTCTCTTAGGGTATGTCTACACAGCAACTAGACACCCACTTCACAGGGTCCTAGAGCCCAGGCTCCAGCCTGAACCCAGAAGTCTACACAGCAATGAAACAGCCCTCAGCCCAAGCCCTGTGAGCCCAAGTCGGCCAGCACAGGCCAACCACAGGTGTCTAGTTGCTGTGTTAGGGTACATCTATGCAGTCGGGGGAAAAAAAAAAACCCACAGCAGCAAGTCTTGGAGCCTGGATCAGCTAACTTTGAGTTTGTGCTCTGGGGCTAAAAATATCAGTATAGATGTTCGGGCTCAGGCTGGAGCCTGGGTTCTGAGACCACCCCCGTCACTGGGTTTAGCACCCAAGCTCCAGCCAGAGCCTGCATGTCTCCAGTGCTATTTTTAGCCCTGCAGCCTGAGCCTTTGAGACTCACTGGCTATGTCTACACAGCAATGTAAGCCTACAGGTAATGGGACTCGAGTCAGCTGTCCTATGTCGGGGGCCTCTGGGCTTGAGCATCTACATTGCATTTTAACCCTAGGTTAAGAATTTTCTGACCAGTAAGAAGCACCTGAGGGCGTAAACTGCATAACAAACTCTTTTGGTGGATGTCAGTAGAATAAGTGCAGGGTGGGAAGGCTCTAGTTTGAGAATTGAGCTCTTCAGCTCCAGGCTGAGTCACGTTGGCAGGAAATGCGCATGTGCACCAGTCCTGAAGGTAATTAGGACGTCAGTCTCCAGGGCTGTCAAACGATTAAAATGAAACTTTGCAATCCTTAATTTTTAAAATGAGAAGTTCCATGAAGATGGTTTGTTTGTTGTTTTATTTATTTTTGTCTATCTTGAAGTTTGGCATAAAATATAGGTTTCAGAGGCAAAGCGCGCACATGCCCCAGCCTGGCTGCTGCCGGCTGCAGAATGGTGAAGTGCTTCCCCAGGGCTTGTGCGCAGTGTTCTCCTGCACCACAGGAAGCAGGGATAAGGGCTGCCCGGGAGGCTGTGGGGAAGTTTGGAGGCTGGTTCCTATTTGCTGCCCTGAAAGTGCATGCAGCCCAGTCGCCCCTGCACACACAGTCTCAGGGAGGGCTCTGGGGCTTGGGAGCAAGGGCCAGATTGCGGAGCAGGACCAAGTGGCTGCCCTGCAGGGTGAGGGAGCGATAGGGCTCTCAGTTTAGAATGGCCAGGGGAGGGATGATCCCAACATCCTGATGTCTGGGAGCCACCTCCTGCCTGTCAGCTTTGCTCCCTGCTGTGGACACGGTCTGCACAACAATGAGGAGGAGCTGGAGCCAGAGCTACCGGTGTGAGAGGAGCGGGAAGGGGGATTGCATTTGGCCAGACAGTAATGGCGCTTCTGGCTGCTATGCTGGCTGCCTTCAGTGCTGCTCCTCTGCCACCAGGAACTCTAGGATACATCCAGAGGGCTGCTGGGACCATGGGCATACAGGGAACCAACAGAGCTCAGACTCTCTGGCCCTGCAGGGTCCTGGGCTCCTGGGTCTGAGCCCTAGGTTAGCACATTTGAAGTGCGGATGTTAGGGGAGTTTGGCTTGAGCCTGGGCTTAAATTGCTGTGTAGACATACCAACTGCCGCGGGTCTTTTTTTTGCTGTGTAGACATACACTTACATAACTTGAGACTGGCGTATTCGGGACTTCGTTGATGATAACCTGAAATCAAGGCTGAACTCTTACCCTGGCACACTGAGACATTGGCAGTGGATTTAGGTTTTGAAGAGGCAGATGATTTACTTGTGGGAATATTGAGCTGGATCCTGTCCTTATCATTGCCATACTGGCTGGAGGGATTCTTACATACAATTGTTGGATGCATCTAGACTGCAGCTCTATTTTTATCCTTTCCAAAGTGACTGAAGAAATGTATAATAATGACTGCATTTATTGCAGATATTGTAGGCACAGCACTTAGTGCCTATGCTGGGTCTGGAGAGCTGCCGCTGTTGTACAATAACTTAGCTGCGATGACAGGCCTTTCCCATTTTGGGTGGCAGACACCTCTGTGATGCCCCAATGGACACACCTGTACATCTGTAACAATAAAATAGATGTATTTTCATTGTTGTGAATTTTACAAAGTGCCAGATTGCCCCCGTTATGTGATGGAGGACTTCGCTTTCTAGGGATATCCGTGTCAAAAGAGCACACTTCCCTCACAGTGCCCCGACAACGTGCTTCAGCATGGGTGAGAAGAGACCATTATTAGAGATGAGAAGGGCGTTCAGTCTTCAGCTCGTTCAGTCAGCCTCTTTGCTCAGACTATCAACAAGGTTATTACCTTTCTAAGCGTTTTGTGCAAAGTGGATGTCACATGAGGAGCCACAGCCCTACAGTATATTAAGTGATGTGGTGATGTGTCCAATTTCTAGTGGACTAAGTATAGGCAAGTCCACCTCAGAAAACCATCATCACAAACTGTTAGTAATCAGCATTCTTGTTTGGCAGTCTCACCTGAGAGGTACTTCATTGCACTGGTAAATTGTTGACCTTGATCATATGCTCCTTGTGTTAGGGACCGTGTCCTTCTACATGTCTGTAAAGTTCCAACACACTATGGGTGCTATATAAGTACTAAATGAAATTGAATGATTGAGTGGGCATGGGTCATAGGCACTGACTTTTATTTTTCCTTGGGGATGCTCCACCCCCGCTCTGCCCTGAAGCCCCGATCCCATGGCATCTCTTCCTCTGAGGTCTCACCCTTACTCCGCCCCATCCCCAACACCCCCCCCCCGCTACTCTCCACCCTTCCCCAAGCCTCTCCCCCAGCTGCCAAACAGCTGCTCAGCAGTGCCCATGGATCACCTGTTTGGGTGGGGCCTCGCCAAATAGCTGTGGCTGATGGGTGCTGAGGACCCACTGTTTTTTTTTTTTCTATGAGTGCTCCAGCCCCGGAGAACCCACAGAGTCAGCACCTATGGGCATGGTGACTAAAACGGTCTTCTAACCCCTGAAGGCATAAGGGTTGAGGCACTGCTGCCCTCCCATGCTGTACCTGTCCCATGGTTAAAAAGAGAGAATGAAATACCAGGAATGTCAGTCTGGCAGCTATCACCAGCACAAAGTTCAGCAGTGTGAGGGGCTAGCCACCCAAATATGTACCTAGGGTCTCAGATGGGACTATATTTGGGCCGGCTAGCATCTCCTGCCACTCACACCACAGCAGCTGCAGGTCTATTTTTGGCGCACTAGCTCAGTTAGACCTAGTGATGGATGTCTACCCATGCTGGAAGTTACACAAACAGCTCCAGTATAGACATATCCTTAGATATAGGTTCATGAAGGCTAAGGGGGTTTAAAAGGCAAGTCAGAGGACTGTTATGGCCATGGAATGTCAGTGACAAACTCTCTCTAATTATTGAGAATGTTATAACATTTCCATTAAGGTTCCAGTAGTCTTCCACAATAAAAATCCTTGAAACTAAATCAGCTAATGTTGATACAGTGAACTGGGCCATACCAAAGATCATCTAGGTCTTCTGCCTTCATCAATTCACTGCACTTTGAATTCTCTGACTACCTCCATTTGGGAATTCTCTCTCTCCAATCCTCACCTGACTATCTGTGTGCTCGGTTTATTTATTTCTAGGCTCTGGAGAGTAAAGAACTGTCTTCCTGAGATAATATGCAAACTTACAAAGGGGATCCTTGTTCTTTATGTTGTGTTCTGTTTCATACAGGCAATTGGAAATGCTAAAACAACCAGGAATGACAATAGCAGTCGCTTTGGGAAATACATTCAGATTGGCTTTGATAAAAGATACCATATCATTGGTGCCAGCATGAGGACGTATCTGTTGGAAAAATCAAGAGTTGTGTTCCAGGTGAGTTATGCAACATTTTCCTTTGGACGCCTTAATTTTATTTTTATTTTTTTAGTGAACTTGCATTTTTTTTTCTTAAAGATGGATATAGATACATTAAAAACTTCCCTTTTATAAGTCAGACTTTTCGCAGACCCTGGCTTTGGAGACTAGTCTAACAAATTTGAACAGTTCTTCAGGGTTAGATGCTGAGAACATACGAAGGTGGTTTTGATTTGTCAGAACTGGCTTTGTATCAATGCTCAGTTTTTAAAAAGCTTTTTGGAACGTTAAAAACGTAAGGATGGCCATACTGGCGCAGATCGCTGGTCCATCTAGCCCAGTATCCTGTCTTCTAGCAGTGGCTGGTGTCAGATGCTTCAGAGGGAATGAACGGAACAAGGCAATTAGCGAGTGATCCATCCTCTGTCATCCAGTTCTAGATTCTGACAGTCAGAAGTTTAGGGGAACCCAGAGCACGGGGTTGCATTCTTGCCTTACTCGTTGCCCAACGGCATTGTAGATATGCTTGTGAAACATACCATGATTGTTTTGTACTTTTGATTGTAAATGTAATAGCTGTTAGGGTAGCTAGAGCTCATTTATCATTCTTTGTATTATTTTTTTAAATAAAATAAATGAACTGAATTGGAATGCAGAAAAAGAGATCACCGGAGAAATACAGTGCATTAGGACTCTTGTTACATGTTGCTAAAAAAAGGTAAAGTAGAATTATGGCTGTAAATATATTAATCTAGGAAATAAATGTATTAGAATTTTGTAGTTATTTTAAAAAGTAAAAGCCATAGAACTCTAAGTTAAGGTTAAAATAAAAAAAATAAAATAAAAAAAGGCCCCTCGGAAAGTCGTAACACTTGGGTTGAGTGTATAGTAGAACCTTGCTAATCTGCAGATGTTATGATTAACACACCAAGAAGAGCAGTCATGGCCCCCATTTCTCAGCAGAGATTTAATGAAAGGTGGGTACTGAAGTAGAAGTTGCATATTGGTAAGACTTTGTTCATTTGTGGTGGGGTTTTTTTTTAATAGTTTGTTTGGGAAGCAATTTTCTTCAAACAATTCACTCCATAGTATTTTTGTAACTCTTCTTTCCTTATCTGCAACCTCACTTTTCAAATTCAAATCTCACTATTTAAGTAAGAGTGTGTGTGTGTGTGTGTGTGTGTGTGTGTGTGTGTGTGTGTGTGTGTGTGTGAGAGAGAGAGAGAGAGAGACACACACACACACATATCCCTAACTTCCTACGTGTGAGCAGTCTTTTTAATGGAACTACTCATCAGCTTAAATTTGGGCGTATGCGTAAGTATTTTTCCAAATCAGGCCATAGTCTCTCTGTGTGTGTGAGTGGGTGGGTGTCTGTGGTGAGGATAGTCAGGATCATATGAGGTACACATTTGTTTTATGCATAAGTATGTGCATCATTAGGTTCAGTCTGTGCTTTCTGTATTTTAGCTAGTTGACTGGATCTGGTTCAGCAAAGCACTTAAGTATGTGCTTCTCTGCTATGTTGAAATGGAGCCCAGGGCAGGGAATTTGCTGTCTTCTATCATTTGCTCAAAGCATGATTCACAAATAATAATAAGATTTTGTATTTAAATATCAGCTTTGATCTTGAAGCATCCCCAAGCTTCAATATTTTTACCTGTAGTTAATGAAATCTTCACTTGGTTCAGGCACTCTTCATTCTTAAACATCAAGGTTTCTGCTATAGAGGGGAGTCTTGGCTGAGCCTTAAAGTTTCAAGGCTTTTGATGTAGGCTGTCACTCACCTGGACATGCAGCTCTTCTGAGAGGCTTTGACACTTGACTTCATGAACTGCAGATTAGTCAATATCCTTACAGCATTCTCCTCCCCGCCCCCCAATAGCAATATGTTTTAACCTAGAAATTCCAGTAATTGGCAGGTCCTGTGACATGGCTGTGGTAAAGAGGCATAATCATAAGCAGGGTAGCAGTGCTCTTGTACTGTGGGTGTGAACCGAAGTAAAGAGGGCTGCCCAGTGCGTTAAGGAGAGCTGGCTAAATCTTGTCAAACACTTTCTCTCTAAATCTGAAAGTGTTGGTTTAATAGTAAGGTGAAAGTAAAAGTGTTCATGTTTTTCAACTGTTAATTATATATACTGCCACAATCAGTGTAGCTGCTTTACATTCATACAGGTAGTATGTTTGTTGTTTTACATGAAAGAGTAATGGTTCCTGATTGCTTGCTCCATAGGTTGGGCTAGTAGGGACCAAGGGCCACATTTACAAGGTTATTTAGGTGCCCAAAGATGGAGAGAGGTTCTTAGAAGGAGTTACAAAAGAACCTGATTTAGGCACCTACCTGCATCTTTGGCACCTAAATGCTTTGGTAAATCTGTCCCTAAGAATGCCATGAAAGCAACATGCCCTTGAAAGGAAAGAAGCTTGTATTACTTAAAACTGACCCTTGAGTTGCCTTTAGGAAGCCACGCTGACCACATGGTAATGTGAAGTTGCGATGGTTGGGATGAACCTTGGGGTATGGAAGACCCTGCTGTGAGTGGCAGAAAAATGAAGACTGTTGATTGTCCTTATGTCATTGGCTCTAAAGTAACTCCATGTTTTTGTTTTGTAGGCAGATGATGAACGAAACTATCATATCTTCTATCAGCTGTGTGCCTCTGCCAGTCTTCCAGAATTTAAAGACCTAGCACTAAGTAAGTATGCTACTCCCGCAACTCATTGGGATCTCTGAGGCGCTTGCTACATGCAGCCTGTTCTTTGCAATAGCAATAAGAATATACATTATTACTGTAAATGCAGCCCTACAGATTCTCATTGGTTAGATTCTGTGTGCCAACTACAGAACTAGACATCTTACCAAAAAGGTTTAAAAGGAAATAAGTTTGGAAGGCTTATTCTTGTTGATAGAGTGCATGTTTGTCCACATCCCATCATTGACAATGTGGTGCATATCAGTCAGATTAAATCTCAAGGGTGCAGTAGCTGAGCCCCTGCAGGCTAAGACTGATGCTCCTTGCGGAGGTGTGTAAGGAATCTTATGCGATGCTCTATCTGATGTCATCAGGTTCACTTTTGTGAATTCTGTTACTCAAAGTTTAAAATGGGAACGAATGACAAACCATTATTAGAGGTCACTCATGATGAATCTGAGTGAAATACATCTTATAGAAAGCTGCTGATTAAAAAGTGACACTTTGTTGTGACACCACGATTGTGGAGCCCGGCTGATCTTTGTAAATGAGCACATAGCCATGTTAAGCATCATTTGTTTTGTTTAAAATATTATGGGTCTGATTTTTTTTTAAGGGGCTCTGATTTGGTCTTCCGTTTTGCAGGAAAATGTTTGTGCTTATAATTAATTGTGCCATCAAACTTGTGTCCACAATTAACTGCTGGCATAAGTCCTACTGTTCAGATATTTAAGAACAGCACAGGGAGGAAAATTCGGTGTCTTAGGCATTTAAATAATAGGATTTGTGCTCACATTTAATTGTGCAGAAATGGAGATGAATTATCTGTGGGTTTGATTATTTGCTCTCACTAAAAAAGAGAAGCTAGTATTGCAAATAAGTCCCCAGATACTCGTGTTACTGAAATTTATCAAGTGTGATGAACAAGGCAGCATGGAAACGTGTACACCTCTACCCCGATATAATGCTGTCCTCGGGAGCCAAAAAATCATACTGCGTTATAGGTGAAACCACATTGTATCAAACTTGCTTTTTGATCCGCTGGAGTGCACAGCACCGCCCACCCCCCCGGAGCACTGCTTTACCACGTAATATCCGAATTCATGTTATATTGGGCCGCGTTATATCAGGGTAGAGGTGTAATTCTTAGGCAGGGCTCTTAGACTGCTGGAGTTAGTGTTTCCTAGAGGATAGAGCAGATGACTGGAAGTTAAAACTCCTGGGTTCAACTTTTCACTTTGGTAGAGATTCCCTTGGCCTTGGGCAAGTCCATTGAATATCTCTGCTCTTCAGTTTAACCCTCTAGACGTAATAATACTTTGGCTCGCAAGTCTGTTGTGGTGACTAATTAAGGTGTGCAAAGTGTACGGAGAGCCTTGGATGAAAGGTTCTGTACAAGTGCGAAGTATTATCAGTTGCTTATTATTAATTATGGTTATTATTTAGTGTCAGAAATGTCACTTCCCAACAAAATGGTAGCCACCTGCTTCAAGCTCAGAAATTTCTGTTGTAACTAGTGACATATTTTCCGATTTATTTCACACTTCAGATATGTTGAGAATTGCTTCTTACCATGAGCACTTGCAGCTTGCTATGCCAAACAATGGGCACTATTTCTCCCAAAGCTCTGCCTTTTTTTTTTTCCCAAGAGCTCAAAGCAATATACAAATATTGTTTGCAAAATGCAAACCATGAGCCCTAGAGATGGAAAAGGTGTATAGAGCAGTGAAACTGCAGTTTGTTCAGCGTAAGCAGGACCAACATTGATATCTGAGCCAGCCTGAGCATACATGTTATTTGATGCCCACATTAAGGCATACAAAGAAGCAGAGAGATGAACAAAAAAGTGTTCTTTACTCCAGAAGGAAGAATGAGTCACTTGGATGAAAGACTGACAGCAAATATAAATGCACTTTGTGGCACCATCTTCTCTCATTTTGTTTCTGCGCTGTTCAGTAAGGACAGATTGCAGAAGCCAAGGTAAAGATTTAAAAAAAAAATGTTTTCACTTTGCAGGAGTCGCTGGGAATGTGGCACTACCCGCAAGAACTGTAGCGTATTAGAAGTCAGAATATTGTTGACTAGATATCTCAGTCTGTCTGCCAGTCATCTGAGTGAAAGTCTAAGGTTAGAAGTATTTTCAGAGCTCTGTCTGGCAGATCTCTATTCGTATGGTCTGTTCTTGCTATGAGTTCCTTGCAGATAGGAGTGGAAGACTATCGGAATAGAGATCAGCATTGTGAGTCTGAAAGGACACTGGCTTTGATCTCGGAGCTCATGGAAATGTCCTTAATCGACTCTTGTGTCCCAGTTATGAAATTGTTTTATAATAATTGAATTTCCATGATGCCTGCAAGCAATAAATCCTTAGTGCATGGCGGCAGTAAAATCTTGGTGTGTATCATTGTGTACAGATTATTAGAGATGTGATAAGCTTACATACCTGAATACTCAAATCTGACTCTGGGTAACAGAGAACTGTTTATAACTTCACTGGTCAGCTTGACTCACCAGTCACTAGCCAAGCTCTGATCACCCTTGACCCATAAGGGTTTATGTAGACTAAGGTAAAAGGTGTATCAGAGTACGCTAGCTAGCACGTTCTAGTGCACACTTTCTAAAACTCTAGGATAGACAAGGATAATTGTACTTCCACACCTGCTAGCTAAGAGGCAAGCTTAGGCTTCTACTTATCCATTTAGCTCCTGCTAAAGTGCAGCTTGCCTTGTCTGCACTAGATTTTGAGTATGCTAGCTAACGTGTTCTTAAAAAAAAAAAATCCTTCTTTTAGATCTAGTCGAGACAAACCCAAAACAGGGTTTGCATGTGTGTATTGCATCATGTTACCATCGTGTGAATGAGCGTAACATGACAGTAAAATGCACTGAATTGGTACTGAATCTATTGCAGGATAATAATGATCAGCCCTGGCAAAGAACAGCACTGACTTCACTCAGTCAATGCTCAGCACCCTTATGAGAGAGGCGCTAATTCCCACTTCACAATGGGGAAACAGAGAAGCCATGGCCTCACTGCAAAAAGATGGGTTTTTTTCACTGAGATAGCTATTCTATGTAAAATATTAGTGCAGACAAGCTACAGGTAATTCTTACTTCAGTGTAGCTAATCATGCTCCCCCATATGAAATATACCTCCAATAGCTGCACTGAGGCAAAAGTTTCCTGTGCTTTCTCTCCAGCAGGACTTTACATCAAGATAGCTGTCTCCGTGTAAATGACATACTTTTCATTGGATGGGAAGAGAAGTCAAAGCCAGAGAGGTTTAGAGAATTGTTAGACATGGCAAGCCAGTGGCAAAGCTGGATTCGACCTGGAATAGAGTAGATTAGCACTCAGACGGCCCTGTCTCCCATTCAGGCAGCCCTGCTCCCCAATTCCCTCAGGCATTGGGCTTGCCGGGCACTAAGGCCTGGACTATACCTGAAACTTAGTTTGACCTTACTACGACACTCCGAGCTGTGAAAAATTTCATTCCCCGTGTGATGTAGTTAGATTGACCTAATCTCCACCATAGGTGCAGCTAGGTCTACGGAAGAATTCTTCCATCGAACTAGCCGTCACTTCTTGTTGAGGTGGATGGACCTACATTGGTGGAAAAACCAATACAGGACTCTCTATACAGGAAGTGTCTACACTACAGCAGCGCAGCTGCAGCACTCTAGCTATGCTGCTATCATGTAAACATACCCTAACTGTTCAACTTCACATGCTAACACCCAAAGTGTATGTATGGAGATATCTCTGTGACACAAACCATAAATTTCACAAGCTATAAAGATTTTCAGAGGATGGTTTTCAAAATCTGAGCTATGACAAGGCCGCAACAGAGGAAAAACTAAAAAGAGAGAGAGAAGTTTTACTTTAGAGAGAGACTCTCTCCTTTTTTTTTTTTTTAATTACCTTTTAGTCAATTTTTTAATTACATTTTTTTAATTACATTTTAGTCAATGCCCTAGAATTCACGGTCAGTCTAGGAGCAGTCCCTATGGATCTTAAAACATGCCGTGATGTAGTTAACACAGGAACAGTAGCAAGGCAGAAACACAGCTGGTAACCACACACACATACTTTCTCCATAAAGCTTTAAACAGAAACCAAAAACCAATTAAACCCCTTGTGGGCTAACCTCCCAGTCACATGCGAGTAGCGCTATATTGTGCTGGCTGTTTCCATTACAGGTTCTCCCTCCAGACACTGAAGTTATAAAGAAGCCCTCTTTGATTTTCCAGGGGAAAAACAGTCTTTCATCCTTCAATGCTGCCAGATGATATGAACATACATTGCATTTTTAGGAACGTTGTTTAAAAAGACTTGTTAATTCCACTGATCTCTGCATACTCTACACAAAAGGAATGCCAGCAGTCTAGGATGGTATCCAGGAGCCTTGCATCACTTCTCTGTCACCCAGTTAGGACTGGGCTCATTCATTACTTAATTTTAATTTTTCACCAGAATAGTGCGCATTATTTAGCACCCTACAGTATAAAAACAGAATATGTGCACTGGCTGGCACAAAGTCATGCAAACACACTATATTATTATATCAGCACTTTTCACTGAGGGATGGAGCCTATAGCTTGCTTCATGTGTGTGCAAGTTGGAAGAGGTCCTTTTAAACCCTTGGCTTCTCTAGGATAATCAGGAAGGAGCTGTGGGCAAAAACACGTTTCTCCCTCAACGTGGCAAGAAGAATGCCACTTTTCCACTCCAGTGTGGACCTGGGCATAATGAACCACACTCTTGTCCTCCCCAGACAAGACTAGTAATGTGCTCGAACATCTTTAGAAGTTCAGATGCTACAGAGGTCCTGAGATACTAGGGTCATATAAGAACCTAGACAGAAGCGGATACTAGTGCAAAACACTTCTACACACTAATTATGTGGTGCAACATGCAGAGAGCTCGATACACAGCTGCTCTGTAGCCTCTCTTAGATGCCAGTTAATTTCTGGGTTGTCTCTGAGGTGCTCATTTTGACATCTGAAGCTCTAAATGATTTATGATTTGCTGACCTCAGAGACCACCTCTCTTCCCAAGTGAAAGCACTGCAGTTGTCTGTCAATGGATGAGCTTAAGGAGTCTTCCGCCTTTAAATTTTAGCCTTGTTTGACAGAACATGAAGGAAAGTTAGTTAAATGCAGGGTGTAGTGGGTATTGTTAATGGCAATAACGTATGAGACCATGTTCCAGATAAAGGCTAAAATTCACTCCTGTCATCTCTATGGTGGATCGATGCTATAGCCTGTTTTCCATACAGTAAATATGCACCAGTCTTGGTGACTGTTTCACGTTGGTAGGGAAGGGCAAAACAATGAAGTCTAGATCTGCCAAATAGACTGAAGAGAAGAATTCTGCTCAAACCCTTCAGAAAGGCCAGTTTTAGAGTCTCTCCTAGCTTCTTCCTATAATCATACCTTGCAAGTTTTCTACAAGGAGCACTACAGCAAATTTTTGGAGTGTTCAAAAATGCAGCTGTGTTGGATGGCAGGAAGAGGAAGGAGTCTAGGAAGGAGTATGGCAGAAAGAGATCTAGGGGTCATAGTGGACCACAAGCTTAATATGAGTCAACAGTGTGATACTGTTGCAAAAAAAGCAAACGTGATTCTGGGATGCATTAACAGGTGTGTTGTAAACAAGACACGAGAAGTCATTCTTCCGCTTTACTCTGCGCTGGTTAGACCTCAACTGGAGTATTGTGTCCAGTTCTGGGCACCGCATTTTAAGAAAGATGTGGAGAAATTGGAGAGGGTCCAGAGAAGAGCAACAAGAATGATTAAAGGTCTTGAGAACATGACCTATGAAGGAAGGCTGAAGGAATTGGGTTGTTTAGTTTGGAAAAGAGAAGACTGAGAGGGGACATGATAGCAGTTTTCAGGTATCTAAAAGGGTGTCATCAGGAGGAGGGAGAAAACTTGTTCACTTTAGCCTCCAATGATAGAACAAGAAGCAATGGGCTTAAACTGCAGCAAGGGAGATTTAGGTTGGACATTAGGAAAAAGTTCCTAACTGTCAGGGTAGTTAAACACTGGAATAGATTGCCTAGGGAAGTTGTGGAATCTCCATCTCTGGAGATATTTAAGAGTAGGTTAGATAAATGTCTATCAGGGATGGTCTAGACAGTATTTGGTCCTGCCATGAGGGCAGGGGACTGGACTCGATGACCTCTCGAGGTCCCTTCCAGTCCTAGAGTCTATGAGTCTATGGCAAAGCCCAAAGGCTAATGAATCAAGCACAGGACTAGGAACAGGAAATTCTGTTCCTACATCTCCCAGTGACAGGTCTCAAGAAAGGTGTCCACTGATCCTCCTTTACACACGTTTTAATTGTGTCTCAAAAACAGCTGAACAGGTTTGCCACCATTTCACAGATAGATGAATTTGAGGCTCCGAGAAGTTAAACAGCTTGCCCAAGATCACACAGCCGATGAGTTGGATTTTGACACTGACCTATCTGATACATAATATTGGAATTGGTAAAGATTCAAAAAAGGTCAACAAAAATGATTAGGGGTATGAAACATCTTCAGTATGTGGAGAGATTAATAAGATTGGGACTTTTCAGCTTGGAAAAGGGACGACTAAGAGGTGATATGATAGAGATCTATAAAATTGTGACTGGTATGGAGAAAGTAAATAAAGTGTTATTTACTCCTTCTCATACACAAGAACTAGGGGTCACCAAATGAAATGAATAGGCAGCAGATATAAAACAAACAAAAGGAAGTATTTCTTCACTCAACGCACATTCAGCTTGTGAAACTCTTTGCCAGAAGATGTTGTGAAAGCCAAGATTATTACAGAGCTCAAAAAAGAGCTAGATTAGTTCATGGAGGGTAGGTCCAGGATGGGCAGGATTGGCATCCCTAGCCTCTGTTTGCCAGAAGCTGGGAATGGGCAACAGAGGATGGATCACTTGTGTGATGGGTTGGATTACAAAAAAACCCTGGGTATGCCAACTGATGTGCCAAGACTACTTCTGTCCCTGCTTTCTTGCCTTGGCAGCTTGGGACTTCGGTACCCTGCGTGATTTGAGCCAGACCCACTGGCCTGCTGCAAACCCAGACCCAGGTCTGAACCACATCCCCTAACAGCTGTAGGCTTAATTGAAAGCAGCTTAAGAAGTGTTCCTGTCTTTAACACTCAGATACCCAACTCCCAATGGGCTTCAAACCCCAAATAAATCCATTTTACCCTATATAAAGCTTATACAGGGTAAACTCATAAATTGTTCATCCTCTGTAACGCTGATAGAGAGAGATGCACAGCTGTTCTCCCCCCCCACTGTATTAATACATACTCTGGGTTAATTAATAAGTAAAAAGTGATTCTGTTAAATACAGAAATTAGGATTTAAGTGGTTCCAAGTAGTAACAGACAGAACAAAGTGAATTACTAAGTTAAAAAAAATATGCAAGTTTAAGACTAATACAGTAATAAAACTGAACACAGATAAAATCTCACCCTCAGATGTTTCAATAAGTTTCTTTCACAGACTGGACACCTTCCTAGTCTGGGCACAATCCTTTCCCCCTGGTACAGCCCCTGTTCCAGCTCAGGTGGTAACTAGGGGATTTCTCATGATTGCAGCCCCCTTTGTTCTGTTCCACCCACTTATATATGTTTTGCATAAGATGGGAATTCTTTGTCCCTCTGGGATCCCACCCCTCCTTTTCAGTGGAAAAACACCAGGTTAAAGATGGATTCCAGTTCAGGTGACACGATCACATGTCACTGTAAGACCCCAAGCCTTCATTCCTCCCAGCTTGACTCGCAGGAAGGCCTGCCTGCAAACAGAGCCATCCACAGTCAATTGTCCTGGTTGATGGGAGCCATCAAGATTCCAAACCACCATTAATGGCCCACACTTTGCATAATTACAATAAGCCCTCAGAGTTATATTTCATATTTCAAGTTTCAGATACAAGAGTGATACATTCATGCAAATAGGATGACTACACTCAGTAGACTATAAGCTTTGTAATGATATCTTACAAGAGACCTTTTGCATGAAGCATATTTTAGTTACATTATATTCACACTCATCAGCATACTTTCATAAAATCATATAGAGTGCAACATCACAACTTGATGATTACCTGTTCTATTCATTCCCTCTGGGGCACTTGGCACTAGCCACTGTTGGAAGACAGGATACTGGGCTAGATGGAGCTTTGGTCTGACCCATTCTTATGTTCATATTCATGCCCTTCCATTGAAGTATACATCACTTCACTTGCCTGTCTGGGTCTATTTCTGCCAATCTGTAAAATACATAAGCAAAATAAGAAAATACAGATATATGTCCACATTCACTTGTAGGAGGTATGTGAAGATTAAGGTCTCTATCTTACAGATGACGCCAGCACATCTCATCTAAGCTTTTTCATAATTCACCAGTGGAATTTTTTGACCAAAAGTAGCTTTGCAATTTTTCACACTAAAAGATGCTATTATCCAGAAGCTGCCAGTAAGCAGAAGGAACTGTTTTCAGGGGGATACATAGAAAGGGGAGCATGGAACAATGATAGGTGGTACAGGACAGTAGTTGGGAAACTCTTTATTAACTTTCAGTATTAAAGAAAACCAAACATGATACACAGTAATGTTATATAATGTACCATAATGCTTGGAGCAGGAGTTCTCAAATTTCATTGCACCGTGACCCCTTTCTGACAACAAAAATTACTATATGGCCCCAGGAGGGGACACCGAAGCCTGAGCCCCATTGCCCCAGGTGAGGGAGCGAGGCCAAAGTTGAAGCCCCAGGTCTTCAGTCCCAGGCAGGGGCCTGTAATCTGAGCCCTAGGGCTGAAGCCCTCAGGCTTCAACTTTGGCCCCAGTCCCCAGCAAATCTAAGCCAGCATTGGTGACCCCATGAGAACGGGATCGCGACCCACTTTGGGGTCCCAACCCACAGTTTGAGAACCATTGGCTTAGAGCAGACTTAGGAAATTTCAGCTTGGTATGTGTCACAAGAAATACTGTAAAGCAGAACACAGTGCTACTGTACTGCTCTAGATTGCTGGCTAGGATGTCTGACCGCCATTCAGTAGCAGCCAGAAGGTCAGCGTCTTGGTTCTCGTCATGCTCCTTACACTGAACCATGTTATGCTGGGCTTTCCATCTGAAGGGTTAAAGTCCTTCCCCTGCTAGTCCCCCCGCTGATTCACTTTCTGTTAAAACATCGGTCTTGAGAGTTCAGCACCTTGGCCAAGCTTATGCTGAAACCAGAGCCCCAGGGTTTTACCAACATCTGCCTCGTTTTCCCCACATTGGTTCTTGTAGTCTTGGTGTGTGCCATTCCTGTGCTCCTGTAAAAAGTTATGGCTGTTCTTCTGAATGCGGAAAACTTTGAGACACCACACCTCTTGGGTCCTCTCACTTGCTTAGCACCAGGCTCCCATAAGATCTCCAGGACCTGAACTTTAACAGCAAGAGAGAGATCCACTGATTGGAAGCCATGGCACACAGTGGAAGTGCTCAGCTGTGCATGCTCATAGGACCTTCTTTCTTAAAAATAAATAAATAAATAAATAAAAATAAAAAAAAAGTTTACTTTAGCACCATGCCTGTTGCTGCTATCTGAATCCTATTAACATTGGTGTTGACGGGACAGGATTGGTTCCTGGCAATATGTTTCCATTAACCAGAAGTTGCTATTATCAGTGTTGCTATTAAATGTATTCTGTTGTATTTCATGACGAATATTAAAAACAAAAGGAACTTGAAACTTTATTTAACCCCAGAAAATTATTAGTCTTTAGTCTGAGGGAAGAGAGGAGCTGGTGCTTCTAAGAGAATGACATGGCACTAACTACAAAGGTTATTTTATTTTACTTTGTCTCAATTTTGAATTTTCAGAATATTTCAGCCACTGTCTTAGCTGGCTGAAAATCACAAATTATTGTTCACAAATGTTGTCTAAATTTTTTATTTTTTCCCTAGTTCTAATTATAAGTATCGCCAGGCACTGTTTGTGCAATCCTTCCCACACACAGCCCTGTTAATGAATCTCAGGGCTGATTTGCAGCACCCTTGCAATTTTATTCCTATGCCTTTCTTCAGTACCCACTGCCAGTTGTGTCAACCGGCATGATGTTCATGGATTAAGACTTATTTCTGTCTCTGACTTAACCAGCTTTGAGCCAATTGTAGATCTGTAGAGGTGATCAAGTAAGGGTCCCATTTCTCACCCACGCTGTCTGTTAAATTCCCATTGAAATCTGAGATAATTTTGCATGTGGGGCAAGTGCAGGATCTGGGTTTAAATGTTTAATTTTATCTGGGAAAAGAAATACATGGATTGAGTTTAGAATTGCTTCAGTTTATATCTAAACTGGACTGTTCCCAAGTGCTACGCAATGCGCTTCCTGAAAATAATTAACCAAAATAATTAATAGTGCTAACACACAGCACAAGGCAGTAACATAGCAGTGAATCAGAGGGGTTTGCAATTGTTAAAATCGTTGTGCATGTTTTAAATGAGTATCAAAGTGGCTTCCTCAAGAGGTTTATTTTTAAAAATACAAATATCAGCCTGATACACATGATCTTAAAAGGAAGATGAAGATGAAAAACAGCCAGAATTTCAGGGGTGGGGTTTGGGGGGGTTTGGTCTACAAACTTTACTTGGCCAGCTTTCTCCAGAATGGGAAAAAAGAGGAAGCACCCCGTATTTCAATATCTCTTGTGCTAAACAGCCTACAGAGGTAGATACAGTCCCTGCTCTATGGTGCTTACATCCTAAATTAAAAGGCAAGTGGGTAGCTCCTCTATCCACCCAGCAGATTTTTGTGCCACAGTGTGGTTAAGGCAGTGTATACATAGTTCTGCATCAAATTAGTTACAAGTATATGTAGTTACCTTATTTTAATCAAGCTATAGTTTTGAAACTGAGTAAACTTGGTTAGGGCACATAACCACACGAAATCCCCATGCTGATCTCTGTGTCCTTTATTGCAGCGGTAGGTTTTCAGACTTGCTACCTGCCTGAGATTTGCTCTTATTTTCGATCTAAGCCACAAGCCTAAATGAATCCATCTGCTATGTGACTAAGCAGTTATTATGCTGCATTTCATACATACAAGATGACTCAGCACATTTAGTGTGCCTCTGCATTCAGGTTCCTGGCGGTTGCCTTCCTCTTACACATGCTTCTCTGTGTTCTGTCAAAGTTAGATCGTTAAGCTCATTGGAGCACAGAGCTGTTATTTGGATTGTTTGTGAGCACAATGAACCTTGTGTGGTGTATTGTACGCAATAAATAATTTTCAAGGTTCATAATTTCAGTTACCTGGCCAAATACCTGGCAATTCTGGTCATTTGCCCAGGTGATCAAGTGAAACAGATACTCAACCAAATGATTAGTTTAGCATAATGGTCCAGATTACTCTCTGGTGTAATTTCATTGAGACTACTGGGATTACACTAAAAGACAAAATTGATTCCTGCTGTAACACCTGTAGAATAAAGGCTTATAATGGGGATCAAAGAACTGATCTTATTTATTTCCAGTGATGTGTCCCGTCCCCCACCCCCAAAATCAGGATTCCAGAAAACAAAGAATGTCTCTGTCCCTTATAGTTTACATGGTTCTAAATCTGAGTAATGGGATGAAATTTAGGAAAGGAAAAATTTGGTTAAAATAAAAATAACCTATTAACATAAATGAGATCTGTTAAACTGTGGAGTCCCTCCCAAAGGAAGTTCTTGGACACTCAGTTATCTGGGATATTTAAAACTAGGCTGGACAAACTATCAGTAATGTAGGAAACAATCCTGACCTGGCAGGGGGCTTGACTGACTAACTCCAAATAGATGTTTCCAGTGTTAGACCACAGAACTGCGAGTATGGTTAGTGATACCTGTGGGACCCACTAGAGTATATGTTTAAGAAGTGTTAATGTTGTCTATACTGCTAACCTGAACATACGCCTGACGAAATGCACATGGTAAGGTTATGAATGAGTGGAGACATTCGGGTGGCATTATTGAGGAGTTCTCAAAAGTCACTGGCAGACCAAAATGGAATTTTACCCATGTGCACAGTAGGCTGTTTTTCCCATTGTTTCGTAATACTATAGTAACGTATTTACATGTCTAATATCTTTCCAAGCTCTACGTGGCAAGCCCCTCTTATCACATTTAAAAGTGGAATGCCAGCTAAGCAGCCAGGCAGTTTTTTCCATACTGTTACCCAGCAGCCTTTAAGAGTCTCAAAAGATGTGACTGCACAAGAGTTTCCCTTTTAGCTTCAATTTTTTAGCAAGGCTTGGCTCACTCAGAGAAATTAATTAAGTGCATTTATGGCTCTTTGCCTGTGCCTTGAATTCTTCTAGTTGGTTGGCATTAGGGTGCTGGCATTTGGGAGGCGCCATTTTCTTCGGCAGCAACCGCAGCGGCCGAATCTTCGGCTGCCACTGGCATTTAGGCGGAGGGAGCTGGGCAGGAAGGCGCGGGGAGGCCGCCTGCAGCAAGTAAGGTGGGGGCGGCACGCAGGGGAACTCCACGCCCCAGCTCACTCCTCCCCTGCCTCTTCCCCAAGCACGCTGTGGCCGCTTCACTTCTCCCGCCTCCCAGGCTTGTGGCACCTAAGCTGATTGCTGCCACAAACTTGGGAGGCGGGAGAAGTGAAGAGGCCACAGCGTGCTCGGGGAGGAGACAGGGCATGGGTGAACTGCTTCACTTCTCCTGCCTCCCAGGCTTGCGACGCCAATCAGCTTAGGTGCCGCAAACCTGGGAGGCGGGAGAAGTGAAGCAGCAACGGCGTGCTCGGGGTGCTCATGCTCGTGTGTGGAGCAGGGGTGAGCTGGGGCGGGGCGGGGGGTCTCAGGGTGAGGGGGGGGGAGCTGCTGCGGGGGGGGGGGGTGCCTCAGGACAGGGGTATGGGGAGGGAGGGGGGTGCATGGTCGAAGTTTCACCTAGGGCGTGAAACCTCCCTGCACTGCCCTGGCAACAATACTGAAGTCTTTTCTGTTGCCACTGAATTCTGCAAGAGATTTGCCATTTCCCACAAGCTTTAACTCTTTGTGGGCTTTGTACCTCCTAGTGACAGTGCTTCCATTGAACAGCTTGAAATTCCACAGCTTCAGATTGCCAGGGTTCATGAGAACCATTTTTTCCTTTCTGCTCATGTGGGTTTACATTGACTTTGTATTTGAAACAATTCAAACCCTCCTTATGAAACTAACCAAGACTTGCCTGGTGTCAAGTCCAAATGATGTGAAACTAGCACATTTCTCACATGGTTTCCACCCAAAATTCAGTCGTGAGTTTGCTTAAAACTCCACTTAGGCTGGGAAGAAATTGGTGCAAACCTCAGCAAACTACTTGGTACACCTAGCTTGAGTTTTATTCCTGTAATAAAACCACCAATTCAGGGAAGTTAGACTTTGGTTGGTGTTCTGTTAAATTTTACACAGATCTAGTCAGCTCTGTTCCAGTCATTTTATCCATCCATGTGCTGAACTCCTATAGGCCTCAATAGGGATCCTGCACATGGTGGGCCTGACAGAGTTGCATTAAAATATAGACAGTTCCACAAAGTTCACTTTACTGAAAAGTATATAGGAGGGAGGGACAGCTCAGTGGTTTGAGCATTGGGCTGCCAAACCTAGGGTTGTGAGTTCAATCCTTGAGGGGGCCACTTAGGGATCTGGGACAAAAAATCAGTACTTGGTCCTGCTAGTGAAGGCAGGGGGCTGGACTCAATGACCTTTCAAGGTCCCTTCCAGTTCTAGGAGATTGGTATATCTCCAATTATTAAATAGTGTGACTGTGTTTGCCAACATTTGCTTGGTTGTCCCTGTATTTCAGTATGCAGGCAATAATACATCAAGAAGCACAATGCAGGATAAGTATTAAAATGCTCACTCATGTTTAAAATACAGCTATTTCACTTAAACCCCTCAAGTTCCTGCTCATTGTCCCAAAGATGAGCTTGTCAAACGGCTAGTTCATCAAGCAAAGGAGCTGAACTAATAGTAGAGATGGGAAGCTTTAAATATGCACATTATGTAGGTTATAGACTCATAGACTTTAGGGTCAGAAGGGACCAATACGATCATCTAGTCTGACTTCCTGCACAAAGCAGACCACAAAACCCTACTCCTCCACTTCTATAACAAACCCCTAACCTATGTCCAAGTTATTGAAAAAGCAGCAAAGAATCCTGTGGCACCTTATAGACTAACAGACATTTTGGAGCATCTGCTTTTACAGATCCAGACTAACACGGCTACCCCTCTGATACAAGTTATTGAAGTCTTCAAATTGTGGTTTGAAAACCTCAAGCTGCAGAGAATCCACCAGCAAGTGACCCATGCCCCACGCCGCAGAGGAAGGCAAAAAACCTCCAGGGCCTCTGCCAGTCTGCCCTGGAGGAAAATTCCTTCCCGACCTCAAATATGGCGATCAGCTAAACCCTGAGCATGTGGGCAAGACTCACCAGCCAGCACTCAGGAAAGAATTCTCTGCAGTAACTCAGATCCCATCCCATCACCAACCACTGGGCATACTTATCCGCTGATAATCAAAGATCAATTGCCAAAATTAAGCTATCCCATCATACCATCCCTTCCATAAACTTATCAAGCTTAGTCTTAAAGCCAGATATGTCTTTTGCCCCCACTACTCCCCTTGGAAGGCTTTTCCAGGTTCAGGCAGAGACGATAAATTATGTGCAATGCAATTGATATTTTCTCCCATGAGCAGACAGTAAATCCACGCTACATTGTGCCAAACTGTTCACACTTCAATAAAAGTGGAATTAGTTCTATGCTGAAAAATAACTCTTCAAAACGGGCAACATGGAGTTCTAGGTTTGGATCCCATTGATTTCTGTATCAAACGCAGTTTGCTTACAAGCAAAAACCTTTTTCCCCCTAGCTGCCAGACATACATACTCAAACTCATATAAACTTTGGGGTCTGAGTCAAAGTGGGTCTTTCCTTCCATGAGCATCTCTGGCAGAAATGTTCTACAGACCAAAATTCAGCCGTCTGTGCCACATGTGTAACTTCCACTGTGGGTTTGTACAGGTGTAACTACTTGGAACTTTGAGAACAATTTTGTTGCTATACAAGAAAGAACAGAATCCAGCTCCTCCTCGCTGTCGAGTTGGCACTACAGAGATATCTGGAATATAAAGCGCAATGTTTTTATTGCTAAAACAAGCAGATCTGATTGTGTGCACAGACTATTTTTACGTAGTCACTTTTTAGAGCAGAGCTTTGTTTTAAGGAGACCATCTGCCTTCTAAGGTAGGCGGCTGGGGCGGCTGCATGGGAAGTGATCTAAAGTAAGTACAACTAAATGTAAGCTGCAGATGATGTGCCTCCATTTATTCTGTGTTTGCTCTTCTCCTAGCATGTGCTGAAGACTTTTTCTATACTTCTATGGGCGGCGACACAACTATTGATGGAATTGATGATGCTGATGATTTTGAGAAAACCAGACATGCTTTCACTCTGCTTGGTAAGGGATTATTTGAAAGGGTCCAGTTGGAAAGCTTCCTAGTAGAACACTCGGATGTCTGTGTCTTGCAAAGGCTTTCAGTACTTTGCACAAGCCCTAATGTAATAATGTAACCATCGGAGGCATAAATCCATTTTCTTTTTGACTTACTTGGTTTTACCTTGCCCTCTGGGTAGGGAATATGGGAAGATTACACCAAGTTTCTTGCACTCACATCAATAGCTAGTGAAACAGAGGTGGGGATTGGGAGAATGACTGACTAGAGATTACCCCAAATGGAACACTTTAGGTTTAAAATGACATGGCCGTTTTCATTTAGTCTCAGTTTTGTTCCTGTTAGTCTGTTTCCAGAAGGTGCCACAGTATCTTTACTTTCTAACTTAGTTCCTATTCAGCCTGGCTTAAACGCAGGGTGATGTGTGTCATTGCATACACCGTCATACTATCACTGCCAAGTATCAGAGCAATAGAAATAATGGGCCAAATTGAACTCTTGACTGTGTATATGCAGTTCACCTTGTAGTCAGTGGAAGCCATGCACATGTATCCAATGGCAGAATGTCCCAATATTAATAACCATATGCAGTGTTCCTCTGGCGTACAGTACAGCAATCTGCCACCTAGGTGACCTGACTGCAGTACTGACTACTTATAAGGAAAATAATTTGTAATAGAGGAAATAATTGGCGCTCTCAGAATCTTATACATTTGCAGGGGTTTATTCCGGTTCTTTAACTGTAGTTAATCTTTTAAATGTAATTTTTAGTTCCTTGCTGTATTTCATTTTATTTCTTCCTGTTTTGGAGGAGGAGATTTTAGCTCTGGGTATGCTGCCTGTTGGGGGGACAAGGGGTCGCTGACCTTGTGGCTGCACTGATCACAGGGGATTACCATATGCACTGTTACAGGTGTGTTCTTCACTTACCCTCCCAGGCTGAGAGTCTCTGAATTACAGTCAAGTTTCAGATGTACATATTTTTTTCTTTCATTTCTCCTGGTCCAGGTTCCCCATCTTTGGCCTCTGCTGCTTGTGAGGCTGTCAGTTACCCTCTCCTTCTTCACATCTTGCTCATGCTAGGCTTTTAGATACTGTCCTTTCGTGGTTCTCCTGTCCCTCCAACTCTTCTGTGTGTCTGTTTTTGCTGTTTTGTGGCTGCTCCTCCTCTTCTCTGTTGCACTCTGAGGGTGTCCCAAGGTTCCGTTTCTGTGCCCCCTAGTCTTTTTACTTCTGTCTCTGGACAGCTACAACTGCTTACATAGTTTCAGTGGTCATCTCTATGCTGATAACTCATAAAGTTCTTTCCACCACTGATCTGTCTCCTTCTGTCCAATTCCATGTCTTTTCCTGTCTCTGTGACAGGATGTCTTGTCAGGATCTTAAACTGAACATGGCTAAACCTGAGCTTCTCATTTTTTTTCCTTGCAAGGTTTCTCCACTTTCCACCCTCCTTTATCACTATAAATCCATCACCACTCTCCCCATCTTTTAGGCTAGTAATCTGAGTTCTTTTTGTCTCCTCCCTTTCTGGCCCCTCCACCCCACCTCCAGGCTTGCATCCAAATCCTGGTGTTTCTCCCTTCTTAACATGTTCAAGGTTTGAATGTTTCTTTCCTTTTACCCCAGAGCCAGATCTCTTGTTCAAGTCCTCCTAACATCCTGCCTTGACTACTGCAATGTCCTCCTCTGACCTCCCACAGACGTTGCTCCTGCTTTAGTGTCTGCATTTTGTGTGGACTAAAGTCACCTTCCTTATCTGTCAGTTTGATCATGTCATGCATACTCTTTGAATCCCTTCACTGGCTTTGTATCTCCTCAAGTCCCTCCCCTCCACTACTGCTCCAAGCCTATGTGCATGTGTCAGCTTTTCATAAAATCACCACCATGCCTTCTTCCACTCAGCCATCCATGCATGATGCATACTCCCTGCGCTCATCTGCAAATCCCTTAGCCTGTCCACATTTACCTCTGACAGACAGTGCCATAGAGCAGCCAAGTCGTATTGCTTTTTGTTAACCCTAAATTATTTTTTTCCACCACTGTTGATGATAAAAAAAAAAATCTCTGGAGGTATAAAGGCAGGCTTGACAGACTGAGAACATCCAGAGCAAGTCATAAACCTGTAGAACGTGTGGAGCAGGCAGTGAACATTTAAAGAGGAACAGAAATCTGCTGAGATTTGAAGTGACATTTTTCAGGGTAACAATATTCAGATTTCTGAGAGTGATGTTCCTGCTGCAGAAGCTAACAAGAATCTGTCAGAAAACACTTGAGGAGGGAAAGTGTTGCACCAGCAGTGGAAAGCCATTAACAAGTACATCTATCACTCATATGCAAGTTTTTTGGCATGCGGTTTTGGATGTGCATTTTTGTGCACATCCAAAAACTTTAAATTGAAGGTGCAAATGGGAGTGGGCCATGCAAACTGGGCAGTCATCCGTGTAGCTCAGATATTAAGGGCTGTATTGTACAACTCCCTCATGTTGGTGACCTCTCACTCATACAAGTGATCCCAGTGACTCCAATGGGGACTGTTTGAGTGAGTGCTCTTCCTTGGCACTGTTAATACCCAGTAACAATTTTTAATACTGGCTTACAGCAGTAGCATAGCTCAACCTGGTTTCACTGGTATTGGCCTGCAATTTGTGCGCCACAATTGTTTGTACGATCTTACAGTTATTACAGGTAAGCAGTTTTGCTCTTATAAAAAACAAAGCAAGTCCCTATACAGTCTCCTCTGCAGTTGGTTGAATTGAAATCCCAAAAGAGTTTAAATGATCATCATAGAGTAGTTTCTTAGCTTTCATGCAAGTTTAAAATAGTATCCGATCCATCTGTAATAAAATCGCCTTGATATGACTGTTTAGGGTGTGAAGATTTAGAAGTTTATATGAGAAGTTCCTCTTGCAGTCTCAGCTGTCACTTTGAATGATGATTGTTTATTGAGGGCATTCTGACTGTTTTCAAAATCATCCATCCGGAAAGGAAATTGAACCGTATAAATATTTTAAAAGAGAGTGAAACATTTCTTGTGTTGTGAAAATTGGACGTCAATTGTTTCTTTCAGGAGTGAAAGAGTCCCATCAGATGAGCATTTTTAAGATAATAGCTTCCATCCTGCACCTAGGAAACTTGGAAATTCAAGCAGAACGAGATGGAGACTCTTGTAGTATATCGGTAAGTTTTTAGCAGGCACAGAAGATATTGTGTGTTCAATATCTTCTCTTGCTACAAAGGATGCCATCAAATATGTTTAGTTAATAACTTAATTTCTATTTATTTTCTCTTGTTTTATTGCTTTTGTAGGAAACTTGTCAATAAATCTTATTTCCCTGATGTGTGTTTCTCTTTCCATCTGGGAAATAATGCAATCTCACTTGTTTTTTCTAGCATACTTATAAAGCAACATGATTGTGTTTGCTTTCTTCCTGAGGTTTTAAAGTACAATGGTTTGTTACCCTTAAAAAGTGACCAGTTCCCCTAGCTAACAAATCTAATGTTCCTCAGTGTTTGCAGCATTCCCTGGAGTAAAGATTAGGGAAACAGAGAGAGGATTGCAAATACTGAGGTAACAATACAGAGGTACGAGTACCGTGATCCTTACCTCCTACGCAAGGTAAAATTGACAAGTCTTTAAAGGCAACTAGCGTATCAGTCTCCATAGTGCTGTCTGCAGAATAGTGTTTGGGAATACACGTGCCCTATGGGCAATGCTAGTGCTGAATCGGTAGCTGCTGGTGAATAAGAATCTGAAACAATGGGCTGGTGCCTCCTCTGTAAATGTAACTCCATCGATTTCAGTTGCCTGGTTTTGGATTTCCCCCAGGCGCAGAATTTGATCAGTGCTGGTGTCTCTCAAATACTTAGGGGATTTAAAGAAGAATGGAATGGAAACATCTTTTTATACCATGTGTCAGAACTGTGGCCTAAACCATTTCCCCATGTTCTTACGGGTTTTTTTTGGTTTCTGGGTTAGATTTGGGATGCATATTCCAGCACAGGTTTTCAGAAACGATAGTAATTTGGGGTGCCATTGTTTATATATTTATTTTTTGGGTGCCCAACTTGAAATATCTTTTAAAAGGGCTGAATTTGCTCTTTCAAAATGAGGCTTCTTTAAGGTATTTCCGACTGGATCCAGAATTCATCACTTTTTGAAATGTTGACCTGTCGGCACGAATGTACATGCTGGAAAAAAGAAATGGTTCTATTCTGCAACTAATTAAATTATCTGGTTTTGGTTGCTGGAGTTCAGAACTGAGAGAAATGACACTGCCATATATTTGTCATTGAAATGTAGCCATCCAGTATGCAAAGGAGTACAAACATAAATAGCAACACAGGGCGGCTCCGTACCACATATATTTATTAAAAGAATACTAAAAACCAAAGATGCCTTAACAGTGATTCCCTCCATTGTTTTTGTGCGTTTATTCAGACAAAATAAATTAAAATAGCGGCTGTACGGATAGTGTTCTCCTACCAATTATCAACATGTTCCGTACTGGGTAGTTTATCCTTAATTAAAATATAAGGACGTGCTCTGCACATATTGCTAATGTTACCCTGGAGATGCTCAGTGTGCAGTTAGTTGGACATGGGGGGCAATTTGTTTTCGATGTTTGGCAATCTGGGTGCATAAAACTAATCTGCTCCCACAATGCTGAATTCTGTAATGGATTTAGCATTATTTAATTAAGTTTAAATGTGACTTCATGAAATAAACTCTGTCCTGGTTATTACTTTCAATCAGCAATCAGAAAAATGTGGCAGAACCTAAAAGCATCCTAGAGGATCTTAAAATGCATTCCTCCCTCTCCCCCAATTATCTAGCTGGGTATTTTTCTTTTACTGTCTTTTGAAGTATGATGTAATGTTAACAAAAGACTGACCAATTTCCCACTCTCTTACAAGAAGTTGCCTGCAGGCTCACTCACGTGTACTGTATGAAACCCAGCGACTGTCCAGGACTTTGCTGGTTTTTGCTACTAAAAACAAATGTGAACTTAAGACTCTTAACTAACTACTTTTTTTAAAATAACTATTGGAAAATAGATCAACAACCACCACTTAATCTCATATATTTTGGAGGCCTAATTATACCAAGAAATCCCAAGAGTGCTTTGCAAAAGGCATGCTGTAATTTAATAATACAGTTGGCAGTGCCAAGCGAATGATTTAGAGCCTGATCCAGAGCCCATTGAATTAAATGTTGGAGTCTTTGAATTCACTTCAATGGGTTCTGGATCAAGCCCTTAATGGTAAAAGGAATCCAAGTTTTCACTGTGATATAGAAGGAAACAGCAGCAGCATCTCCATACAGGGAATTCTCCCCCAGCCCAACCTTCTCCCTCACCCTTAAAATGCCAAATGGTTGAAGTACTATCTGGCAGTGGTGGTATATTTAGGGGCTTGTAATAACACAAAGAAGTGCATCTAGAGTAACAGAGCCAGCCATCCTGGTTTTGGTTCTCAGTGATTTAGTGGGAGTTGAGGTTGCTCAGCAACTCACAGGATAGAGTCCTTAGAGAGCAGGTTACCTGTTACATGTTGCATAGTTTGAGCTTTGTAGAAGGAACAAAACTGAACCATTGTAGATACTCTACTCCTTTTTATTAAGATTGTGTCGCTTAAGATGCCCAGGGCATAGAGAAGCCATTCAGCGTGTGGTTCTGTGGTTGCAAAACGAACAGCATTGTGTAGAGCTGGGCTCCATTTCATGTATCTTCCCAAAGTCTAGAGAGCTTCAGTTAAATGTTCTTATGTTTATGTCATCTCTGTCAACCACAGTTAAACAAGATAGAATCTCAGATAGAAACCAACTGCTGATTTCATTACAGTATTTTGATCCTGATCCTGGAAATCTAGAATTAAAATTTCTTTCTGAATCAAACTTGTCTCTAGGAATCTACCACCCAAGTCATTCATCTCTTCAGTGGTTAACATTATTTCAAGAGATAGTCCCTACAAATTATCCACAGTTAACGACAAAGTAGGATATTAACATCATAAAGCCAATCTGAGGTTGGTGAAAATCCTAAATTGCACAATAACTCTAGTATTGACCAATCTTAGTGACTCAGCTTCTGTTATAAATGATATTTGTGAGGCACAAGGCCTGATAGCTGAGGAATAAAGCTGTTTTGTTTTTTTCCTCCCCCACACCTTCCAATCAGAATAGTAGGCAGCCCTGTAGCTTAGATATGTGGATGTTTACTTGTCTCCCAGCCTCAGCTCGTTGAGCTCCTGCTGAATTTATATTTCTCTTTATGTTCTAGAAACAGGATGAACACCTGAATAATTTTTGCAGATTGCTTGGAGTGGAGCACAGCCAGATGGAGCACTGGCTGTGCCATCGGAAGCTTGCCACAACAGCTGAGACGTACATCAAGCCCATGTCTGTGCAGCAAGTCATGAATGCCAGGAATGCGCTGGCCAAGCATATATATGCCCAGCTGTTTAACTGGATTGTGGAGCATATCAACAAAGCCCTGCATACCACCCTCAAGCAGCACTCATTCATTGGGGTCCTGGATATATATGGGTAGGAAAGGCCTCTGTTTCTTCTGCTTTCATTTGCCAGTCTATTGCTCTGCTTTCTTTAGTTTACCATGTTCCACTGCAGTTAAACATGAGTTTTAGAAATCTGATCCATACAAAATCTGTTCCAGAATGGATTGCTAGGGATGACTGCATTTGCAATACATCGAATGGTAGAAGTTGCATTGAGCAGGATTACTTGTGGCCTGATCCTGCAAAGTGTTGAGCTCCAGGAGCATTGGTGTCATTCTCTGCCTTCCCTAAAGTGCCCAGCACCTTGCAGGATCGTGCCGTTGTTACTTTCCCCTCCAAAACAATAAAGACAATGGATCAGGCTTGTAGGTAACAGATGCAGTGCAACTCTCTTTATAGTGAAGTAGAAATATGACAACTTGTTTAGAATACCCTGTCAGTGTATTGGGCTGTTACTGCACAGATACCATGAGTTCTCCTTTCTGTGAGCTCCTGCCTGGGAGGATGACATGGTGTGCTACAGCTGGTGACCTGTGCTAAACAAGTAACAAAGTCCTTACCCCTGAGAGCTTACGGTATGAGGGCACAAGCTGGTACAGTGGAAAGAGAACCAGCACAGAGCATTATGTGTTGTCTGTATTACAGAATTGGAGTCCTGCTTCAGATTTCAACCCCCTCCCCCCCAACTCCTTTGCAGACTTGGGTCTGTTTGGATGTTGGACTTTGGTCCGGGCCCATCTATATCCAGCAGGTTTTTGTGAAGGAGGAGGGAGAAGAGGCTTTGTGTATATTAAAGTCCTGACTGCTTTCATTGAATTCCAACGTGCATATACTGTCTCTATTAGAGCAGCCCTCCATTTAGACCAGTGGTCCCTAAACTTTTGAGGGTTGCATCCCCCCATTCCCTTGTTCATCTTCCCCTCCCAGGGCTGGGAGCGGAAACACGGCACAGGGGGCTGGGGAAGGGGGGACACACAGACAGATGTAAGGGGGCTGAGGCTGGGGACACAGCTGGGGGTGGATCTGAAGCCGGGAGCAGGGCCAGGGATAGAGCCATGGCCAGGGCGGGGGTGAGAGTGGAGCTGCAGCCAGGCACGGAGTGGGGTGGCAGCCAGATGTGGCTCCACTCCCTCCCACAGCTTCAACCTTAGCTCTGGGCCAGGAACAGAGCCACAGCCAGAGGGTGGGAGCAGGGGCAGGACAGGGAATGGATTGGGTTGCCAACCCTCCAGGATTGGCCTGGAGTCTCCTGGAAATGGCATCAATCTCCTGGTGACTATTGAAAGCAATCTGGGAGATTTTAATAGGATATTTTAAGAAAATGACATTACATCATGTTGGGGAAATAAATCTCCTGGAATAGCTTCAGTCAGAGTTGCCAACCCTAGGAACGGAGCCACCGCCTGGCTGTGGTGGGGGACAGCAACCAGACCGCTGTCTGGGTGTGGAGCTGCGCAGGGGCTGGGAGCCGGGGCCATGGCTGGCAGCAGGGACAGAGCAGAGCTGGGGATGGGGTGGGGCTTGGGTTGCACTTTCTCCTCTCTCTCCATGAGCGCTGGCCTGGGGCCCACTATGCCCCCACAAACGTTCCTCTGCACCCACCTGTGGGGGCACGCCACACAGTTTGAGGACCTCTGACTTAGACTAAAGGATGATCTTGTGACTAAGGTACAAGATGGGAGGTCAAAGAGCTGGATTCTCTTCCTAGCTCTGCTATTAACTTGCTGGGTGTCCTTCACTTAAATTGCTCTGTGCTCAGCTTGCTTAGCTCTGAAACGTAATACCTGTGTCACACGGGTGTTGTGAAGCAAGATAGGGTTGCAGTGTCGCTCAGGTTTGGCCTCGCCCCTGTGACTGGACCAAATTTGTGTGAGTGGAGTTGTGACCTGGCTCATGGGGTTGCGATGCCATTCACTCAAATTTGGCCTACCCAGACTACTGTCATCACGATGACTGGGTCAAACTTGAGCAGTGCTGGGACCCCAGATGTTGCAGTGCCTGGAACAGGGAGCCAAGTCCGGCCAGTCCCATGGAACGGAAGCTGCCACATGACCCTTTGAAACACTCAGGTAACCCAATTTTGGATCCTGACCCATGAGCTGGGTAACCTGGCCTTAGAACTTAGGCCAGGTTTGCCCAAAAACTCATGTACCAGGATGGGGATTCCCTTTAAACCCAGTGCAGCCTGCGCCACCTTTCATCACCTGTGTTCAAGGGCCAGCAGCAGAGTGGCTATAGCAGGAGCTTGATTATTTCCACATCATTGCAGCAGAACAAGAGCTGGGCAGCCTGCCAGGTCCCCAGAAGATCCAGACCAGTGGAGAGTGGGCCTATCCATTTCCATCCTTGTCCTTACAGCTAAAGGAAAAGAGGTGGAACAGTGGGACTGCCAGCAACCCCCGTAAGAGCTGGAAGGGGCGACAGCTAGCTAATCAGCCATCCCCACCCTGAAAACGTCAGGAAGAATGGACCAGGTAGACGGCCACTGGCCCACCTGCATACAACTGTTAGACGTAACAGGAAGCTCAGGGCCTCTTGTGAAGAAGTGATTAGTGGAAAGGCAGGGCAAGATGCCAAGCAACAGAGAAAGAAGCCCAACACCAGGCAAAAACCCTCTGGATGGCAGGCGCAGTCACAAACTTGCCTTGTCAAGTCCTAATGAGTTTAGAACTCAAAAATGATACCCCAATCTAAGTGTATTTTGAGTTCTTTACAGAAAGCTCACATAATCCTAGTCACTACTCAGTTAATGGAATTGAGGCAAGATTCTCACTTCTGCAGCCACCAAGCCCTCCCATCCCATAAAAACACAATGCTGAAGCATCAATGAAGTACTGACTGTGCTGGAAGCGTATTCATTATCAGCATGTCCTGCAGCACCTTCGTGATCCTTGAAGGCTCCCATCAAAATTCTGAGCCAGCATGATCCTGCTTATTTTGGGATTTGACAACAGAGTAGTTTGAGGTGGTGTAGCTGTTGGCATAGGGATTTGTTAGCACCAAGGGTGACCCACATGGATACTACAAAATCCAGAGAATCCTTGAGGCCAAGAAGTTGCCAGGTGCAGACAGCATAAGCTGAGGAGTGGTTCTACAGAAGTGCAAGTCAAAGGAACTTTTAACAAAATGTTGTTTCCTGTCCAAGTTGCCTTGATTCCAGAGAGATTCCCTGTGGACTGTAATGTGTCAGAAAAATGTTGTTATTGAAGGAGGAGCCATATGGACTGTACCAGGAAAATATAGACCAGTCAGTTGACATCAAAGTAAGAAACAGACAAGCACTTGTAGAAATGTAAGTGAAAGTTGGTTAGAGGGTAATGCCCATGAAATATTAAGATAGAGAAGAAAACCTCCATTACCGTGACACACGCACAAGACCTTTCTGCTGAAGATTACAAAAATGTTTCCCCTAAAACACTGAACCAAGATGGCACTGTCAGTCTTCTGCCCAGTAGCTGCTGCTGGCATAAGAGTTATTAGCTGGATACAACGGTGTGAGCTGAGACAAAGTAAGATAGTCCCAAATTCTGATGCCCCTCTACCAGATGGGCATTCCATAACTCTTTCTTTGCTTTTGTGAGTATTTCATCTAGCTTAACGTGGGGATTGTGGCATTAATAAGTTCTGTCTAACCTCTTCCTTCTGAAAGAGTGATGTTGGAAGGTAAAAGGTGTGTGTGTGTTAGCTTAGCAATCAGCTTCCTTATTCTCCCTCGCACATAATCAGGCTTGGGATCTTTTAGGCTGGGATTTTTAGACCCCTTTGAAAAAACTAGACTTAGCACTTAACATTTTTAAAGTAAATTGGTGTATGAATTCAGTGCTAGTGAAAGGTTCTGAATGGATGCCTGTGGAAACCGAAGTCCTCCAGAGCATGAGGCTCCCCATGCTGCCCCACCAGCAGCAGAGGAAAGAGATTATTTTACTGATTCCATTAAGAAATGATTGCATAGGGTTCTGCCCTTAAATGTTCACAGGGAAAACCAGCATAAGGCTGTGCACTCCACCAGAGAGCAAATGGCAGTTGCTCTCCAGTTCTATACAGAATTGCCTGCTGCGCTAAGAACTGGACTTGGAACTCCCAGCACTGACTCCTGATGGAGCCATGAACAGTAACTTAAACTCTGTCAGTTTCCCTACCTGTAAAATGAGAGATGCTGACCTACCTCATAGGGAGTTGGTGATTATTTAGCTAATGGTTATAAGTCTTTGAAGATGAACATACTATATAAAAGGTAAGAATTCATTATTATTTATTATAATAACACAGCGTATATGGGTCTTATCACCTTCAATCTTGCTTAATGTGCTAAAAGGTGTATATATAGTGTGACAGATCCAAACCAGTGGGGTAGAGGAGTCTGGTAGAGGGCAAATATACTGGTCAGTGGATGAGTAGTTTTCTGTTCCCTGAGTGATCAGAGCAGAGTAATCAGGAACCTGCTAGAACCAATTAAGGCAGACAGGCTGATTAGACCACCTGCAGCCAATCAAGGCAGGCTAATCAGGGCACCTGGGTTTAAAAAGGAGCTCACTCCAGTCAGGGAGGGGGGAGCTAGAGGTGAGAAAGTGCGTGTGAGGAGCTGGGAGCAAGAGGCGCAAGAAGCAGAGAGTGAGACTGAGACTGAGAGGCTGTGCTGCTGGAGGACTACGGAGTACAAGTGTTATCAGACACCAGGAGGAAGGTCCTGTGCTGAGGATAAAGAAAGTGTTTGGAGGAAGCCATGGGGAAGTAGCCCAGGGAGTTGTAGCTGTCATGCAGCTGTTACAAGAGGTACTATAGACAGCTGCAATCCACAGGGCCCTGGGCTGGAACCCAGAGTAGAGAGTGGGCCCAGGTTCCCCCCAAACCTCCCAACTCCTGATCAGACACAGGAGGAGTTGACCCAGACTGTGGGGAAGATCACTGAGGTGAGCAAATCTGCCAATAAGCGCAGGACCCACCAAGGTAGAGGAGGAACTTTGTCACAATAGTTATCGACTACATTATATCTTGGAGTATATTTAAGATGTCTGGCCAAATCCTGGACGTTATCTCTAGGGTAATGGGTGTTTTGCTCTTTGTACCTTTATCATGAACTCATGATTTTTTGATGCTGAAATTTTGTCTGTAAAGGAACAAAAATGTTGTGTCCTTGAAGGATTTACTTATTATCCAATGTTATAGCTAAGGCTGATAGCACTGCTTGTTACTAAGATTGCCTAATATTGCCCATGATAAGGCCCTAGTTTTCAGTCCTTTAACCAGCTGGGATAAACTTTTCTGTGCCAGATGTCTGCCTCAGGGTGAATTTCTTTTTTTTTTTTTTTTTTGAAAATTTCAGCCAAAACAATTCAGCCATTTCTGAGAACAAAACTGAAGAGAAATTCGTTGTTTTGCCCATGTTAAAAAATTCTGCCTATACTGGGCATGCTCCAGCCTTGGCTGAACAGAATTTCCCGGTAATTGCAGCTCTGGTCTGAGGCAATGTGGGCTAGGTCTGGGCACCTGAACTGCCAGACCAGCGAGCCACTCCTGTGTTCTCAGTGTCTCCCCTGCTGGCACCTAGACAGTGTGGAGGAGGAAACTGTGTGATTTGAAGACAGTGGGGATAAGAACTGCAGGATGGGGAACAGAGGAGGTCTGGGAGTGGGTGGGAAGGGAGAATAGGGCTGTATGGTATGGGGGAGGAGAGCAGGAGATTGGGCTGGCGAGGCAAGGATTCTGGGACTTTGGAGGAAAAACCTGAGGTTGGACTAGAAGCCTGGGGAGGGAGATTGGGGCCAGGGAATGAGGGTGGGAGAGGAGTGGGGCAACTGAAGGGCAGGGTGGGGTAGAGAGACAGCTAGGAGGAGGAGCTGGGGCAGAGGGAGAACCGTGAATTGCTGGGTAAGGGGACTGGGAGTAGGGATGGAGACTGGAGGGGTGAAACTGACTTTCTGAGCAAGAAGCCTGGGTTTAGACTGAGATACCGTAGAAGTGGAGAGTGGAGGGCAAAAAGAAATGTCTAGAAAATGACCTACAAGGCAAGATTGAAAAAGCTGGGTAGTCTGGAAAAGAGAAGACTGAGGGGGGACATAAGTCTTCAAGCATGTATATAAAGGGGTGGGGGGGTGATAAATTCTTTTTATCCACTGAGGACAGGACAAGAAGTAATGGGTTTAAATTGCAACAAGGGAAATTTAGGTTAGACATGAGGGGAAAAACTGTCATGGTAATTAAACATTGGAACAAATTACCAAAACTATCCAACATACACTTGTTGCCAACACAAAGTGCCCGAGGGGGGCAACAGCGGGGTTCGTTGCCTGGTGTACTTCGTGCCAATAAACACACCAGGGTGGAGAAGCAAACAGTTTATTTGAGATCTCAAACGGTGCAAGGAGACTGATGCCTCAAATCAAGCACACCTACACAAGCGGCTTTTCCCTTTTTATATGTTTTTTTTTCTCTTTCTTCTTTCTTCCCCCCCGCCCCTTCCTCCCCCTGTAGCAGTTACGTAAGCGCAGGTGCATTAAGTAATCTTGGCCACGGCAGCTCGTTAGTAAGTTTTCCTTCTGCAAGTTATCTTGTCCTTCTGCTAAAGGTGCACAGGCCTTATCACTACTGCTTTAGACTGGTTTGAGCTGTGCTGCAACTGATAACTTACTGTTACACATTTAATTTCACAGCTGCTAGCTTTCTAGATCATGTAGAGTTCAACATGGAGGAGCTTTGGTTCACTGAGGCCTAGATTTATGCCTAGTGACACCAACACACTGTTCCTCAGCTCACCATACTTAAAGTGAGGGTAATACCCCCTCATCTCAGAGGTGTGAAAATAATTCATTAATATTTGTCCAGTACTCAGATACTGTAGTGGTGAGCACTGTAGAAAATCCCATGAGGAAATTAACAATTCTCTCTTCAGAGCAGAGTTTGTGTAGTGTGCAGTAAATAAGGCCTGGGGCCGCACATTGAACAGTGAGGATAAACAGTGAGGACTGGAGCACCCATGGAAAAAAATTAGCAGGTGATCAGCACCCACTAATCAACTTCTCCCCTTCCCAGGAGGTGCTGGGTGGGAGAGGCAGGAGTGGGGAGGGGACAGAAAGAGGTAGGGAAGAGATGAGGCAGGAGTGCGGCCTTGGCGGAAGAGTTGGAGTGGGGGTGGGGGCAGAGCAAGGGTGGGGACTTGGGGGAAGGTTTGGGGTGGGGTTGAGGGCAGAGGGAGGGTGGGGTCTTGTGGGAAGGGTTGTAGTGGGGGTGGGGGCAGAGCAAGGGTGGGGGCTTGGGGAAAGGGGTGGAGTGGGGGCAGGGCCTGGGACAGAGGGGAGTCGAGCACCCCCCGTGTAAAGAGGAAGTTGGTGCCTATGGATCAAGTCATTAAAGACTGTATCATAATGCATGTGAACAAGGGGGCAGAACTAAGATTGCACAGACAACCTTAATTCTGGAATTTCTGAATTTATGATTGCTTGACCTTGCAATCTTAATCTTTCATTGTATGTTTTATATATATGAAGTATAAGTATAGTACATATGTGTCTGTATAACAGTTTGTGTGTGAAGAAAAAGTATCAATGTATAAAAACAATGAGGAGTCCAGTGGCACCTAAAAGTCTAACAGATTTTTTTGGGCATAAGCTTTCGTGGGTAAAAACCCACTTCTTCAAATAAATCTGTTAGTCTTTAAGGTGCCACTGGACTCCTCATTGTTTTTGTGGATACAGACTAACACAGCTACCACTCTGATACTTATCAATATATATTCATCCAGGAGCCCAAATTGGCTCCATCATGTGTACAATAGCAGCCCTACAGTAAAACAAACACCTCAGTGTTTGGCAGGAAAGCTGGAACTGCACCAGAGGAACCATATGACATAACAGAACAATTTTTTTTAAACCTGGGGGCCAAGAGCAATTGCACTGAAATTTTAATATCTTGAGTAAATAATAATCCCTCTTTTAAAATGATGGGCTATCTAAATACAGCATTTATTGTTTTGGCCAGGCAAGTAACTGGTGTGCAGTACCTTTCCATAGTGTATTTTGTAATCCTCCATGAAATTACCGTGGTCTGTTGTTTTTTGTTTCATCTTTTAAAGCAGTGAGGACACAACATTTGATTTATATGTAAATAGTGGGACACTTACTACCAGAAGTCTTGAAACTCAAAGTAAGGCCTGACACTTTGTTGTTAATTCCTGCTTTTGTGCTGCTTTCTCCCACTCACAGAACCAGTTACTTGTTAGTTTTGGTTTCTAGTGCTGGTGAAAGGTCTGGTATTTACAGCCTTGCTGAGGACCTCTGTTTCTCCTCAGAACAAGTACAGCACAGAGACAATTTAGGCTTTGCCTGCCTCAACCCTGACCAAGTGATGCCACCTCTAGGGATGAGCCAAAAGTTTGGTCTTCATGGCCTACTCAGTCCCTCATGCCTGAGTCTGTTTGTCAGCAATAAGGGCAGTTGCGATGGGGAGATGGGGTTGTGATCATCTCCTTGCTAAACTGAAAAAAAAAAAATCCCTAAATCTTTCTGTAATTCAGGCTCCTGAGTCTGCAAAGGTAACCCTAGATGGGAGTCAAGACAGTGAGTCAGAGCTGCCTATATCTGCTCAAATCTGAGACCCAAAATTGTTCTTCAGTATCCTAGGAGTGTAATTCTCCTTCTTATAAGGGAGTTAATGATGCCAGATCCTGATTCACTGGCAGACGTGGGGATAGTTTGTTTTATTTCTTTACTGTTTGCAATATGAAAAGATACAAAAATGTACAGATGAGTGTGAGACTGGCCCAACACTCCATACTTAAGATATAGGGTGACCATATGTCCTATTTTATAGACACAGTCCTCATTTTGGGTCTTTTTCATATATAGGCTCTTATTACCCACCACCCCCATCCCGATTTTTCACACTTGCTGTCTGGTCACCCTATTAAGATATGAACTTCTGGATGGGTCTTGTCATGAGAAAGTTGTAGAATTAAACCTTAATTTTGTTCTGGTAAGTATCAGAAGGGATCCTCATTCTTGGGGCCAAATTCTCAGCTGGTGTAAACTGATGCAGTGAGAGAACTTGGCCTTTGGACACTGAAATGTTCCAGAGATGTCTCCAAAAACTCAGTAAACAAGAGACAAGCATGTAACAATTAGGAAGAATGGGGAAGCACAATGGTAGCACATATATATATCCCTTTCCCTCTGTTTTGTAACTTACACGTTCCTTGCCTCCCTTTCTCTCTGTTTTGTAACTTACACGTTCCTTGCCTGTTGCATTTTATATATATATAAAATGCAACAGGCAAGGAACGTGTAAGTTACAAAACAGAGGGAAAGGGAGGCAAAAATACCACATAAATCAAATGTGTAAGACAGTTGTACTAATTTAAACATAGAGACAGACTGAGGAGGAGGATGGTGAGAAATCAGGGAAAGAGAGAGTCATATCTCAGGTCACAAACATCAGTCGGCCAAACCTGAATTAATGTTGCTACGCTGAATCCATCCAAGCAATGTGTGTTATTCTATAAGTGACATTACACACTAAGCTGCTGAGAGCAACAGGAGGAAGGTTGCGACTCCCCTGTAAAAATTGCCATTATTTACAGTTGTGAGAGTTACTGTGTCCAGTGGACTAGTTAAAAGCTGCCTAGGTATTACTCTGACTCCCTCTCCTTGGCTCCCTGCCCAGTCCATTCAATTTGTCATCCTTTTTTATTTATGGTTGAATTGTCAGTCCCCTGTAGCAGATAGGAAGGTAGGGGAGAAGGTTTCTTATTTCAATTTTTTGCACCAAGGTTTAGTGAATGCAATAAAATTAATTGAAACAAAGAGCCATTTGTTTACTTTTCCCATTAGGAGATCATCCTAGCACAAGGCATCTTTCAAGAGCAAGACCTCCTAGTCAGAACACATACAGAGCAGACAAAACAAACCACTCCATCAATTAGCAAATATCAGTGAAACTGTTTCCTTAATTAGCAAGTTCACATAAATTGCCTTTGAGTTGATCCTCAGCTTGACAAATAGCAAAGAAAAATGCTTAAAGGTAGGATTTTCCTTTCATGTGACTGAGCCTTCGCCACCAGGAATATTTGATATATCACGAACTCCCTTCCCATTTTTTAATTTGTCACCTGGATCTTGGGAAAATAAATGAATTCAGCTTGGTAAAAACATACATTTACGTGTCTGGCTTCAGTGCTGAAAATGCATGCTGAGGATTGGAGGCATGATACTGCTGCTGCATTCACAGGTTCTTTTGATAGACAGCTTGTTGTGACTAGATATATAGCTGCTCTCCTACTCCCAGCAATCTTTCAGAGGGGAGTCACAAATCATATCCTAGGTTTCTGAAGTAGAAAAAGAGTGTCCACTCTGATATCATTCTCTTCCTCTCTAATTCATTTGCAATATACTTTTTCTATCTGCCACTCTTCCATGTGCCTTCCCTCCCTCGTTAAACCTGTTTTAATTAAATCCTTCTTTGGCTCATTGCTCAACGTGATCACTAAGTTGCTGGAATTTGTGTTTTTATGGAATTCCAAAAGACTGGTGTCCATTAGTATCTAGAGGATTTAGGTTATCATGATTAAAAGAGGAGTTCCAAAGACTCCTATTAAAAGTACTGCAGTAGGATATTTTTCACAGAGCTCATTACACCTGGGAACTCAAGTGAATGCAGTGGTCAAAGAAGTGGGATCGAAATCAAACCGAAACACATCAAAAGTTCTTCAAGGGCAAATTATGTCAAATAGTCAGCAGTATTTTTAATGATGACATGTAAACTGCTTTCAGTTCCAAGTGCCAAGGAAATTTGCTGTACTAAATATTTCAGAGATTGATTTCATGGATACAGCATGAGGAGTTCAATTCCTCAGTTTAGAAACTGTTCTGCTGACTTCTGTCATGAATCATAACATCGCTGAGCCATTGTTTGGGAGGTGGGGGAGAAAATCTTATAACCCTGGTAATTATATTTGATGAAAAGAATGCTGACAAATGTATTAAACTGCCTCCTAACGGCAGAGTTTTGTTAATCAGCCTGAGAATGTTGGATTTCCTTAAAGGCAATTCTGTTACAAAATGTAAAAGCTACAGCCTATCTAACCTCAGTCATTTTCAGATGAATGGAGTTAAGTCATTTGATGGTCTGGGAATTGTTACCTCATAATATGCAAGAAATTGGGAAATTAACAACTAATTTTGGACTGTATCAAATAATGACTCTAGGGACTGGAGTATTACAGTAAGCCTTAAAAAATGACAGAGAAGATATTTAAACCTTTTATCTTTATGGTGCAGTAAGAACATTCTGTCAGTGAACACAGTTCCCATTATCTGACCAATTGCCTTGCTGTGCCTTTCTCTTTACAGTAGGCTTATATTAATTAAATTTAAGAAGTAGGCACTGCCACTTGCTTCTTCCCTCAAAGAATAATTTAAGTTATCTGCGGATATCGGTCTCTTTTTCATAGACTTTGCTTTAGAAACACTTATTCACATCATTAACACCGGGTGATACCCTGCGGAATCTAGAAAAATGCTTACAGTATACAGTGTGTAAGTGTGTATAAGTACAGTTATCCAGTTTCATTACAAGTAGGATTTAACTTGTGGCTTGTTTCAGTGGTTTGTAACAGCCTGATTGCAATTTAAGTTATAGTGAAAGGACCAAACTCTCTGCTGCATCGCTCCATTGAAGTCAGTGGAGTTATGCCAGCAGAATTTAACCCAATGTTGCCATCGCAGTGGGTTCAGTCCTGCTCCCCCGAAGTCTGTGGCAAAATTTCCATTGGCTTCAAGAGAAATAGGAAGGATCAGACTCCGATGCCATTTTTTAGTATGGAGCTCTTTTAGACCCTTCCCCTGTGAAGGGCTCTCAGGCAAACAGGAGCGCTGGCAGCCTTTTTGGCGCCCTAGGTGGCAGAAGGTCCTGCCCCCAAAATGGCGCCCCCAACAGAGGCGGCGGAAGGTCCCACCCCCGAAATACTGCTGATGATCGCAGCGGCTGGATGTTCGGCCACCGCCCCCCAAATGTCAGTGCCCTAGGTGACCACCTAGGTCGCCTAATGGGTTGCACCGGCCCTGCAGGCAAAGGAAGCAGAGCTGGGTATGGGGAGGCGGTACAAAGGGCAGGCACCTCCTGTGTGGATTCTCACTGTGAATGAGCTCCCCCTGCAGAACATGGGGTACTGATGATGGGTTTGTGGAAGGGCAGAGATTCAGGTTCCATAGCTGTGCAGTTGTTTGTTTTTTCCCCTTGGCCCAGGGATCTTCTTACATAGAGGGCATAGTCCTGTGCCTTGAGTATTGTTTTACTGACTGGGGCAGCATTTTTCCATCTGAATCTAACCCCAAAGTCTGTTTCCAGATCATAACTCTAGGGGAAGGAGAGGACCTGCAAGGCCTTAGAGCCCATCCTACAATGAATATTAGAATTAAGACTATAATAATCCCTTACAAATTCCATTGACAAATATATATTTTATCATAATTCTTCAGTAGCTGATAGCTGAGCAGTCTTCTTCACGATGAAGTTGTGTAGCCTTATTATTTAATACTTTTGTTTCCCAAGTGATTGTTAGCCTTCCTATCTCAGATGGGAATATAATAGCACTATACGAAGTGTTACAAGCTTGTATGGGTACTGAACATCTGAGTAGAGCCTAATGAGTGAATCCTTTCCAGTCCCTTAAATTCTGGTATGCGAAGATGCACGTCTTGTGCACTAACATACTTGTGGAGTTAGGAAAGAGGGAATCTGGGGACTCTGATGGGTAACTGATGTTCTCTAGCACGTGGATAATAACATCATTACAGAGTTAAGTAGATTTCAGAGGAAGCAACACTTACACTGATTTATTCATTGCTCTGCAGGTTTGAAACTTTTGAAGTGAATAGCTTTGAACAGTTTTGTATCAACTATGCCAACGAAAAACTCCAACAGCAGTTCAACTCGGTAAGGTCAGCTTGAAAATGTTTCATAAGATTAATAGAAAGCTTTGGATAAAAACCTGGCCGCATTTCCCTGTGCCAAGCTTCCACTTAGACAAGCTTGTCTCCACTCTGGCCGACTCTCACTATTAACATGAATTTGGCAGTTATAGCATAATCCGCACTGGGCAGCAATCATGCAGTAGAACTGTACTATGTATTCATTGCTAGAGGTGAGTTTTGCTTGGTTTTTGGTTTTGTTATAAATCTCTTAGGAGGTTTGTAAACAATTTATTCCAGCCTGGATCCACTGATGTTTCTGAATGGTTTGTATGTGAAACCATTGAGAGAACTTTTTTTTGCATAGTTTCAACCTCAAACCAAGCTAAACCTGGCTATTCTGAATCTGTTTCAGGATTTAAAGCGAACTCAGGAGTGGAAACCTCTAGGAGGCTGACCTAACCTGCTGAGAACTGAAACTACTTCATGTTATATGCTTGTATTATACACATTCTAACACAATTTGTAGTGTCTGTCTTGGGATGTGAATAGATAGATGGAGTTGGATATCTACATTGCGTAGCATAAAAATGTCAAACTTGACACAATTAAGGGTCTGATTCCAATTTCATTGAAGTCCATGGGAATTTTCCCATTGACTTCAGTAGGAGCAAGATTTGATCCTAATTTTGGATAAAGTGGATCTACAAGAGAATTTGTTAAATTTGAGGAACTAAATTCTGTGGGGCAGTCCTGGTACTTTAAAACTGTTCTGTACATATAGTGATGCACAGTTGCAATATATGTAAAGCGTCATACTATATATCAATGCTTCTTTAAGAAATGAAGAAGAAAGTGATGGGTTTAATTTGCACAGTACACAACTGTTTTTTAATATGTACAACTGTTGCTTCTAAAGCAAATACATTCAAATTCAGTGATGACATGTTTGAAGAGGTTTTAAAAGCCACCTTTTGAAGGAAAACAATGCATCTGAGCCAGACCTGGCTCTTCCCCTCTCGTGGCTAGGATATCTTAAAAATGATCAAAGGAATTTTAACCTCTTGGAAATCAATCTGAGAAACTTCAGCCTGTGGGGGAACTTCTTTTTTCCAGAAAGTTGTGTGTATGAAAACAGGAATCCATATTGAAAGTGTCTTCTGAATCACAGCTGTAATGTTGATAACTCTTTTAGGAAAATCAACTCCCAGTCTCCCACTTGTGTGGAAGTGTGCTAAGATACTTTGATGGTGTGCACCAATATAAGAACTTAGATAGGTAAACGTCTAAGGTATTCTAGTTCACTGTATAATTTACCCTTCATGGCACGTGAAAATGAGGACTCATTAGGGGAGGAGGCAGAGATCTTGAGTAATGTAGAAGCTACATTATGCTCCCCTGATAGGATACCACTCTCACTTATCTGCAGGGACCATTTGAATAATTTTCCAGTGCTATTTATAAAGAAAATGTCCCCACCAAGTACTTTGTAATGGTAGACTTCGAGATCCTTAGTCTGTACATGAGACCAACAAATAGCAGAGTTTTTAGTTACACTGCACATGCTCTGCAGTTGAAAATTCTAGCACTTTTCAGCCATGTACAGGAAAACTCTACACTTGTAGTAATTGCAATAGGTAAGTGGGATGAGGGAAGTTTAATTGTTAAAAAGGTAACAGTTCAGTAAAATTTTTCTGTCATTTCTGATCACAGCATGTATTTAAGCTGGAACAAGAAGAGTATATGAAGGAACAAATCCCTTGGACTCTTATAGATTTTTATGACAATCAGCCCTGCATAGACCTCATAGAAGCCAAACTTGGTATCTTGGACCTATTGGATGAAGAGTGTAAGGTAAAGAAAAACACTAATGTCATCACAGCCATTTTTATCATTTTTAGAGTAACTTTTGCAGGCTAGTCATGCTGCATTCAGTGTGATGGGTCCCCAAGCCAGCACTTTCCAGAAGCAGAAGCAGTCCTTGTCCAAAACGAACTGCAATCTGGTGATCTTGTTGAGTTCATCACTGCTCCTGGGTTCTCAGGTAGTGGCAGTAGCCTATGGTATCTCTTATCTAATTCATCTGACTAGGAGGCCATGACCACTCCTCTCCGATGCAGAATTTGCAATAATCATCCCCTTCTTTGTGACCTCTACACTAGGTAAGGCTTTGCAATATGCTTTACTTCTGGCTACAGTTGAAGACCACAGGTAAACATCATGTGATGCAGAAGGTTGCTGCCCACTTCCTAAATTGGGCAGACCACTGACATACCACACCAGTGCTCTCATTTCTACATTGGGTGTAGTTAC